>NC_091560.1:36507357-36552357 GCF_042767895.1 Penaeus vannamei
AAAATCGTCTTGGGAGATTTTTTTTTATGCCGTGAAATCATGATCGCTCATCGCTGGTAGATCTCACACGGTTTTTGCCATTTCCGGTTCTTCGAGGTTACAGGAGACAGAGGAAATGGGGGGAAAGGAGGAAGGAAAAAGAGGGAAGGAAGGAGATGAGGGTGAAGAGATGAAGAAAGGGGGGAAGAAAGAGAGAGAGAGGGAGGGGAGGCATAGACAGGAGAGGAAAGGGATGGAAAGGAGGAAAGAAAGAGGGAAGGAGAGGAAAAGAGAGAGGGGGAAGGAGAAAGAGACAAGAGAGGAGAGGAAGAAAGGGGTAAAGAGAGAGAGAGAGAGAAGGAGGGGGGGGGGAGGAAAAGAGAGAGGCAGAGGAGGCAGAGACAGGAGAAGAGAGGAAGAAAGGGGTAAAGAGAGAGGGGGGGAAGGAGGGAGGGGGAGGAAGACGGGAGAGGAGATGAAGAAAGGGAGAAAGAAAGATAGAAAGGTAGGGAGGGAGAAAGAGCGAGAGGGAGGGGTGGACAGAACAATGAACATTAGAAACAGGAAATAAAGGAAAATGAGAATAATTGCAACTATTCATTCACCTTAATCATCACCACAGTCTTCCAGTTTCTTTCTCTTCAATAAATTCATAACTGTCTCCGCCCGTGATTCTAGCAGCCTTTATTTTCATATGGCGGCCATCTATCTCTCATCTTCCTCCGCCGTCCCTCCTCCTTCCTCCCCTCCATCTGTCTCGTAACTCTATCTGCACTCCTCTCCGTCTCCCCTCCTTTTCTTTCCCATCTCTTCTCTCCCTTCCCCTCGCCCCACCCCTTCACTCCCTTCCCCTCGCCCCGCCCCTTCTCTCCCTTCCCTTAGCTCCGCCCCTTCTCTCCCTTCCCTTAGCCCCGCGCCTTCACTCCCTTCCCCCCCCCCCCCCCCTTCTCTCCCTTCCCTTAGCCCCGCCCCTTCTCTCCTCTCCCTTCGCCTCCTCTATTCTCTCTTCTCCCCTCACTATCTCCTCTCGCCATCTCTCCTCCCCTTGCCCGCTCTATCTTCCCTTCTCTCTTCTCCTCTTCTGACTTCTCATTCCTTCCCCGCTCTTCCCCTCCCGTCCTCTTTTCCTATGCCTTTTCTCCCTTCCACTCCCTCTTCTTCTTTTCCCTCTTCCCAAATCCCCTTTTTTAATATCCCTTCTATTCCCTTTCCTTCCCTTCCCTCTCATTTCCCTTTTCCAATAACTCTTTTCCCTCCCTTCTCTATCCATTCCCTTCCCTTCCGCCTTCTTCCTTCTTCCTTCCCTTCTCTACTCTTCCCCCTCTCTTCCCCTTCCTGCTCCCTAAAGACCCATGCCGTGATTAACATAAGCCATCAGTTTCTGTAAAACCATTTATCTTTTTCCCTCTATTTTTCTTTCTTCTTTTCTTTCTTTCTTTCGTATTTTCTTTCTTTGTTCCTTTCTTTCTCTCTCATTTTCTTTCTTCCTTTGTTTATTTTATTTTCTTTCTTTCGTATTTTCTTTCTTCCTTTCTTTCTTTCTTTTATTTTCTTTCTTTCTTTCCTCCTTTCTTTCTTTTTCTTTCTTCCGTTCTTATTTTCTTTTTTCCTTTCTTTCTTCCTTTTTCTTTCTGTCTCCATCCCCCCCACCCCGCACTCCACCAATACCGACATGAGAGCTCAGAGACGCATGCAGTTCTCCCATGCTTGTCCCATGGGTCGTGGCATGTGAGTTTGGTCATGCACTGTGGCTCACGTCCTGCTTGTGGGATTTTGTGCATGGGAGGGTGGGGGAGGGAGGGAGGGAGGGGGCAGCGAAGGGGCCAGAGAGGGGGGTGGAGGGATGCTTTGTGCCTTTTGTTTATTTTCCTTCAGCTTCCGTGCCTTTGTTTCCTTTCTTTTTGTTTTTTGCGTTTTCTTTACTTTTCTTTTGCTTTTTTTTTGTTTTGTTTTCCCGTCCGTCTCTTTTGTCTCTTCTTCCTTTTTATGTTTCTTCTTTTGGTTCTTTTTTCTCTCTTTCGTTTCCTCTCCTTTTGCCTCCTCTCTCTTCCCACGCTCTCCCTTTTTCTCCCCCCTTCTGCCCTTTCTTCGCCCTCCCCTCCCACCTTTTTGTTATCTTGTCTCCTCTATATACAGTTGGTCCCTGGTTGAGCGCTTATGTTGTATGGGTCTTGTCTCATAAGACCCCTGATCCGTATTCTATGCATTTAATGTCCCTGATGGCGGCTTTGAACTCGACTTTTTTGTGCCTCTTTGAAAATGATGGAGAGACCAAACACCGCTGCAACCTCTGTCTCTGCTTGTTGGGCGAAAAAACACCTCCAGCGAAGACCTGGCACGACTACAGTTTCTGCCTTTGCTTGTTGAAAAAAGCAACAACAGTCGCGCGCGTTCGCATACAACAATCCGTGCCGTGTATCCGCAACAGTGTCGGCGAACGCTGCTGCGCACTGCTGTCATCTCCGTCTCGACAGCCCGAGACAAAACACGATCGCCCTCTTTTTTCTCCGAACAGCAGTGCTTCATGCCTCGATTAAGTCAAGGTTTCGCAAACATTCAAGAAATGCTTGCGAGGCTTTATAAGGGCACCTGACGAGATCGTCGGCTGTGCTTGTTACGCAATGCAGCCCCCGGGGAGTGAGGCTCCACTCGCGAACGTCCGGCACACACACACCGCGAAGTATGTGCGGCGCGGCAAAAAACGCCAGCAGCTTTCATGATATCAACGGCTAGACTTAGATACAAACGTCGCTTGGGACAAATATACCACAGTAGTCATAGCGGATCTTTTTTTTTTCCTCTCTCTCTCTCTCTCTCTCTCTCTCTCTCTCTCTCTCTCTCTCTCTCTCTCTCTCTCTCTCTCTCTCTCTCTCTCTCTCTCTCTCTCTCTCTCTCTCTCTCTCGTTGTTATTGTTCTTTTTGTTGGCCTCTGCCTGGCGGTTGAATTAGAGCGAATACTTCATTCAAGACGGGGAGATGAGTTAGGCGAGGCTGGGCATCCCTTGCCTCCCCCTCGCCAGCATCCTTTTCTCGTTCCCACCCTCACGCCCGCTGCACTTAGCCCTCGCGCGTTAATAAAGCCAATGTCTAAATAACACCTTTCTTCGCTTTGTTTGATCTTCCGGGTTGTCAGGGGCGTTTTAGCTTTCGAAATTAGCCGTGTCATTCTCTTTCACTTATCTTTATTTGTTTACTTACGACGAACCTGACGTTGGAAAATAAATAACGACTGTACAGTCTCGCAAACTAAAGTATATGAAAGAACACGACGGTGAAGCTGACAGCATTTTATTTTATTATATTTACATAACAATTTCCTTAAGGGGACGCACCTTGCTCCCCCCCTTTCCGCTCCCCCTTATCCTAGCAATTTACCCTCGCCCATTCTCATAGTGATTTTACCCCCCCCCCCCCATTTTCCTAGTACTTTGCCCATTCTCTCAATACTTTCCCCTCCCCCCATTCTCAGTACTCCCCCCCCCATTTTCCTAGTACTTTGCCCATTCTCTCAATACTTTCCCCTCCCCCCATTCCCTTAGTACTTCTACCCCCCATTCTTCTAGTACTTTTACCCCTCACCTCCAATCTCCTTGTACTTGGCCCTCCTCCTCCATTCTCCTAGTACTGTATCCCCCATTCTCCTTGTACTTTACCCCCCCTCCCCCTCCCACCCCACCCCACCCCGTCCTGCAAGCACTACCCAGCAAGCAACGTCGTGGCAGCGGCCGCAGACACGAGCCGTGGTTGCCCGTGAGTTTCCTATGACGAGCGGCCGGGAATAGCATTATAGCGTGACATAACGAGAGCGCCCGACCCCGTGTAAAAATACCGCGGTGACATGACCAGGAGCGGCTTCTGGTTCTCATCCTTTTTTTTGGGGGGGGGGAGTTCTTTATTTTTTCAGTGTTATTATTCTCATTGCTGTTATTCTTTATTTCTTCGTTGTCATTTTTCCGTTATGGTCTTTTTATACTAATTATTTCTTCGTTATCATTATTTTTTCTTATCGGGAATAGCGGGAGGGGAGGGAAGGAAGGAGAAGAATGAGAGGAAAGGAGGAGAAGGAGGGAGAAGAATAGTGAAAGCCAGGAAGGAAGGCAAGGAAGGAGAAGAGGGAAAAAAGTGTGGAATAAAAGGAATGAAGAGAAAGAGGGAGAAATAAGAAAGGAGGAAGAAGTGAAGTGAAGAGAAGTGGATGGAAAAGAAGGAAAGGAAAGGGAGAGAAAGAAGGAGAAATAAGAAAGGAGGAAGAAGTGAAGTGAAGAGAAGTGGATGGAGAAGAAGGAAAGGAAAGGGAGAGAAAGAAGGAGAAATAAGAAAGGAGGAAGAAGTGAAGTGAAGAGAAGTGGATGGAGAAGAAGGAAAGGAAAGGGAGAGAAAGAAGGAGAAATAAGAAAGGAGGAAGAAGTGAAGTGAAGAGAAGTGGATGGAGAAGAAGGAAAGGAAAGGGAGAGAAAGAAGGAGAAATAAGAAAGGAGGAAGAAGGGGATGGATAAGAAGGAAAGGAAAGGGAGAGAAAGAAGGAGAAATAAGAAAGGAGGAAGAAGGGCCAAGGCTTTAAATATTAGGCAGAGAGGGGTTGTGTGTTTGCATGTCCATCATTGTAATTATTCGCAGCGGTGGTCGAGAAACGCGGCGGGCTGTTGTCCTCAGGAATAACTGCTTATCATGATGGCCGGCATTATCCTCTTTGTGTGCGCCCTCTCGCTCTCTCTCTCTCATTTATTTATTTTTATCTTTTTTTTCTCTCACTATCTAATTATCAGTCTGTCTGCTTATTTGGCTATCTGTCAGTCTGTTCTGTATTCATTTTACTATGTGTTTCTGCCTGTCTGTATCTATTTATCTATCTGTCTCTGTCTGTTTGTATATGTTCATTTATTTTTCTATCTGTCTCTATCTCCCTCCTTTCTCTTCCCTCTCCTTCCCTCCCCTGCCCTCTCCCTCCCTCCCCTTCCCTCTCCTTCTGCCTCCTTCTCCCCTCTCCCCCTCCCCTTCCCCTTCTCTTTCTCCCTCCTTCTCCCCCTCTCCCTCCCTCCCCTTCCCTCTCCTTCTCCCTCCTTCCCTCTCCCTCTCACTCGCTCCACCCCCACTCCTTCTTCTCCTTCTTTCACCATCCTCCTCCTGTCTGTCCTTTGTCCTCTCGCGCGCCCTCCTTCTCTCTTATCAGCGGCAGCAATTTATGGTTTATTGTGCATGTTGATGTGTGCCAACGATACAGAGGAAGGTGATGGACGCTGGCTGAAGACGCGGCTTTGGTTCGAGGTCTTGTGTCCGCGAGCTCGACTCTCTGGATGCGCGCGTCTTTTGTTTTTGGGGCGGGGTTTGTTTTGTTTTTGTTCTGGCGTTTATTGTTTTTCATGCATTTATATTTTTATCGTTTTGTTTTGGTGGGTTGTTTTCGTGTTGAGTTTGTTTGATTTCTTTTTTTCTCTATTTTTAAAAAACTCTTTCTACTTTGTCTACATTTTTAAAAACTTTTCTCATTTTGCTGCCGTTGTTTTTGGGTTTGCGATATTATCGTTTTTCTTATTTTTGATATTCTTGGCTGGGTTTGTATCGCAGTCTCCCGTTAAGCAGGTTGGAAATAAATGGATTTCTGAAATGATTGGATTCTTCTCGATGTTGACGAGTTATGTTAATGATGTTTGTTTAATGAATGCGAAAGCGGGGGACCAAACCAGACTCTGTTGATTTTATAATGGCGGTGTTGTGCAGACTTAAATTCATGGAGGCTATAAAATTATTATTCTCTCCATTCATCTGGACAGGAAAAACAAAAACAAAAACAAAGAAAAACTAAAAGAAAAAAAAAAAACAATTAGACAAAACCCAAAATAATTGCTTGATATTTGGAAAACCTCGTTGCGTCGTTGCCACATTTTCACCAGCTGACGTAACGAAGTGGAATGCTTGCAAGACAATGTTGACGAAAAGGTGCAGTTGAACTAGGAGATTTTACCATTGTGCTTTTTTCCTTTGTTGCAGACGGTGTTTTTGGCGAGCCATTAACCAGCGGAAGGCAGTGTGTCTGCGGCCAGGTTAGTTTTGTCTTTTGTTCTCATGTAGTGTACCTGTTTGCATTGCTCTCTCTCTCACACTCTCTTTCTTTCTTTCTTTCTTTCTTTCTTATATTCTTCTCTCTGCCCTCTTCTCTCTCTCTTTCTCTCTCTCTCTCTTTCTCTTTCTCTGTATCTTTCTCTCTCTCTCTCTCTCTCTCTCTCTCTCTCTCTCTCTCTCTCTCTCTCTCTCTCTCTCTCTCCCCTCTCTCTCTCTCTCTCTCTCTCTCTCTCTCCCTTCTCTCCCTCTCTCCCTCTCTCCCTACCCCCTCTCTCTCTCTCTCTCTCTCTCTCTCTCTCTCCCTCTCTCTCTCTCTCTCTCTCTCTCTCTCTCTCTCTCTCTCTCTCTCTCTCTCTCTCTCTCTCTCTCTCTCTCTCTCTCTCTCTGTCTGTCTGTCTGTCTGTCTGTCTGTCTGTCTGTCTCTCTATGTGTGTGTGAGATAGATGGAGAGAAAGAGAGAAGGAGAGAGTTTCTGAGTGTCAGAGAGAGAGAGGGAGAAGAGAGTGAGTCTGTGTGTCCGTGGCGATACAACCCCTCTGAAGGAGAGCGAGGCACACAGGCACCCACAGAAACCAAGATATCACCCGAGTGCGTCCGCGGGAAAGTCGTAATATACGTACCCATGTATACACACACACCAGACCTGGCCACAAATCTCGCGTCGTCCTAGCGCTTGTCAACGCTTGAAGGTTATATATAACGCTTGTTTGACGGACGAGCTTGAGGGCCCCGGGAGGTTTGGGGTTAGGCTGAGGGCCCCGGGGGTATGAGTGCCAGGCTGTGGGCCCCGGGGGGTGTGAGTGCCAGGCTGTGGGCCCCGGGGGATGAGTGCCAGGCTGTGGGCCCAGGGGGTGTGAGTGCCAGGCTGAGGGCACCGGGGGATGAGTGCCAGGCTGTGGGCCCAGGGGGATGAGTGCCAAGCTGTGGGCCCCGGGGAGATGAGAGCCAGGCTGAGGGCCCCGGGGGGATGAGTGCCAGGCTGTGGGCCCCGGGAGGTGAGGGGTTAGGCTGAGGGCCCCGAGGTATGAGTGCCAGTGCAACAAATCGTGCAATTGCCTCCTGTCACGTTTATACTCATCCTCGACCTCGTCTCAAGGCACTGTCCGCCTCGCCGCCTTTGACACCTTCGCTTCCTGCGGGAGAGGCGGCGGGAGCTCGGGGATTTGTCGCTTGATTTGCCTCCCCGTGCACCTGCCTCGCTCGCTAAAATCCTCCCTTACCTCCTCCCTCACTCCCTCCTGCTCTCCCTCATTCCCTCTCTCACTCCCATCCTCCCTCATTCTCTCCCTCCCATCCTCCCTCATTCTCTCCCTCCCATCCTCCCTCATTCTCTCCATCACTCCTTTTCCTTTCTTTTCTAGCTCTTTTCATTTCCTCACTTTACTTTCCTTTTCAGTTCCTCCCGGAACTACTCTTCTGACTTCCCTGCTTTCTCAGTTTATATCTCCTTCATTTATGTTCTCTCTCTCTCTCTCTCTCTCTCTCTCTCTCTCTCTCTCTCTCTCTCTCTCTCTCTCTCTCTCTCTCTCTCTCTCTCTCTCTCTCTCTCTCTCATCTATCGAACTCTTTCTTTCTCTCTTCCTCACTTTCCCCCTCTCGTCTTCCCGTTACTCTCTCCTTCCATTCTTGCTTTCTTGACCCCGTCCCCTTCTTCCTATCTCCTCCTCCCCCTTCCATTCCCTTTCACTTCCCTTCCTCCTTCTCCTTCTCCTTCTCCTCCTTTTCCCCTTCCTCATCCTCCTCCCCTTCCCCTTCACTTCCCCTCCCCTTTCCTCCTCCTCCCCTTCCTCCCTTTTCTTCTCCTCCCCCTCTTCCCTCTCTCCCTCCCTTTCCTCCCCCTCCCACCTCCTCCTTTCCTCGCCTTCCTCCTCCTCCCACCTCCTCCTTTCCTCGCCTTCCTCCTCCTCCTCCTCCTCCCACCTCCTCCTTTCCTCGCCTTCCTCCTCCTCCTCCTGCCTCCTGGGTCCTAAAGTGCGAGATCCTTAAGGAGTGACGGAGACGAATCAAGGATGTGGCACAACCCAGCAACAGGCTTCACCTCTCACCCTATCTCGCTCCTTCTCCCTTTTTTCTCTCTTGCTCTTCACTTATCTCACTTTTATCGTTGTTTGTTGGCTGTTTTTTCTCTTTCTTCCCCTTTTTGCCTTGTATTGCTCTTCTGTCTTTCTTTTTTCCGTTTAATTCATTTTTTTCCTGTTTGTGGTTTCTTGTGGGACGTCACTTTTTATTATTTTTTTCTCGTCCTATTTATTTCTCCATTTCTCTCTCTCTCTCTCTCTCTTTCTCTCTTTCTCTCTCTCTCTTCTCCATCTCTCTTGCTCTTTCTCTTTCTCTTTCTCTCTCTCTCTCTCTCTCTCTCTCTCTCTCTCTCTCTCTCTCTCTTTCTCTCTCTCTCTCTCTCTCTCTCTCTCTCTCTCTCTCTCTCTCTCTCTCTCTCTCTCTCTCTCTCTCTGTCTCTCTCTCTCTCTCTCTCTCTCTCTCTCTTTCTCTCTCTCTCTCTCTCTCTCTCTCTCTCTCTCTCTCTCTCTCTCTCTCTCTCTCTCTCTCTCTCTCTCTCTCTCTCTCTCTCTTCTTTCTCTCTCCATATTCTTCCTCCTCATATTTCTCTTTCTATCGTTTCTATTTTCCTTCTCCCATATTTCTTGTTTCTTCTACTGTCCCTTGAATTTATATTTCTTCTTTTCACTTCCTTTATCTTTCTTTTTCATCTCTTTATCATAAATTCTCTTACTTCCCCCTGTTTATCTCCGTTTTCGTCTGTTCACTCATCGCCACATTACCTATTCCCCTGTTCTACTCTAACCAATCGCCCAATCGCCCCCTTTGCCTCACAAATCATCTTCGTCATTAGCTTCGTTATTAGACTCAAATCCCTCGGCCCCAAATGCCCTAATTACCATTTTTTCCCCAAAAAAATGCTAATCTCCCCACGCCCTTTTCCCCCTCCCCAATCCTCCAGGACGCTTCTTCCTCCACATTTCCCAATCCCCGATGCCGCTTTAATCCCCTTCTTTCCCCTTGCTTCAAACCCCTACTTTTTCCCCACCTTCCCCTTCTTTCCTTCACTTTGGCCCTCTTTACCCCCCCACCCCTCCTTCCCCTGCCTTTCCCCTCATTTCCCTCCTTCTTCCCCCACACAAATATCCTCCTTCCCCTCCTCCTTCCTCACCTTCTCCCCTTCCTTCCCTCACCGTAACCCCTCCTTCCCCTACATTCCCCCTCATTTTCCTCCAACTAACACCCCTCCTTCCCCCTCCACGCCACCCCCAAGCTCAACCCCCCTCCATCCCCCTCCACGCCATCCCCCCAGTTCAACCCCCCCCCCCCTGCCTCCTACCTTCAAGGTGACACAGCGTAGTTGTCTCGGGCGTGCGGGCGTGGGCGTGTACCGTACCCTGCTGACCTTCCCCCCGGTGCGTCCATTTGGAGGGGCGAGTTCTTGTCGGCGCGTCACATCCCCGGAGGTTTTGGGGTTTTTCTCTCTCGAGGTTTTCGGGGTTTGATTCAAGGTTGGGCGGCCGCCGTTATGCCGTCTGGTCGTTCGTGGCTTTGACATTGGTGTTGCTGTTGTCGTTGCTGTTGTTGTTGTTATCATTGTTATTATTATTATTATTATTATTATTATTATTATTATTATTATGTGTGTTGGTGTTTTCATTTTTTGTCATTCTTATCATTGTGATATTTGTATGACTTGTTGTTATCATTATTATTATTATTATTATTATTATATGTGTTGGTGTTTTCATTTTTTGTCATTCTTATCACTGTGATATTTGTTGTTATTGTTATTATTACTATATATTATTAACATTATTATATATGTTCTTCTCATTGTTTTTGTTATTCTCATCATTATCATTATTTTTTATTACTATTAGTTTTCCTATTCTTACTGCTGTTGCTATTAATGCTACAGTTACCATTGCAATGACAAAGTTGCATTAATCGTTTAGGTTAATTATTTTTACTGTTATTTACTGCCTATTTCATCTTATCACTGCTGTATATAAGATGTTTCAGCACTTTAAAGTTTTCATATCTCTGAAAAAATACAATATCTGGGCATTCTTCCCTGACACTTAACTTAACAGCCTGAATTTACGTCAGAATGCACGAATTCACCTCAAATTTCACTTCACCTCAATTCGCTTTGAAATGAAGCTTTTCTGGCGGGACACGAGAGCGGAGGGTGGGGGAAGGGGGGCCTGGCGACTCTTACTCATGCTGGGGTGGGCGGGGCGAGACTTATTCATCGTGTGGTGAGTGTGGCAACTCTTACTCATCCTGGGGTGGGTATAGCGTCTCTTACTTATTCTGGGGTGGGCGTGGAGGCTCTTACTCATCCTGGGGTGGGCATAGAGACTCTTACTCATCCTGGGGTGGGTATAGCGTCTCTTACTTATTCTGGGGTGGGCGTGGAGGCTCTTACTCATCCTGGGGTGGGCGTAGAGACTCTTACTCATCCTGGGGTGGGCGTGGCGGCTCTTACTCATCCTGGGGTGGGCGTGGAGGCTTACTCATCCTGGGGTGGGCGTGGCGACTCTTACTTATTCCGCGACATTCGCCGCCGGGCAGTTGTTGACCAGATGTGAGGGGGGTAGAGGATTGTTTTGTATAATGTAGTAGTTTCTCTCTCTCTCTCTCTCTCTCTCTCTCTCTCTCTCTCTCTCTCTCTCTCTCTCTCTCTCTCTCTCTCTCCCTCCTCTCCCTCTCCCTCTCCCTCTCCCTCTCCCTCTCCCTCTCCCTCTCTCCTCTCCCTCTCCCTCTCCCTCTCCCTCTCCCTCTCTCTCTCTCTCTCTCTCTCTCCCTCTCTCTCTCCCTCTCTCTCTCTCTCTCTCTCTCTCTCTCTCTCTCTCTCTCTCTCTCTCTCTCTCTCTCTCTCTCTCTCTCTCTCTCTCTCTCTCTCTCCTCTCCCTCTCTCTCTCTCCCTCTCCCTCTCCCTCTCCCTCTCCCTCTCCCTCTCCTCTCCCTCTCCCTCTCCCTCTCTCTCTCTCTCTCTCTCCTCTCCCTCTCCTCCTCTCTCTCTCTCTCTCTCTCTCTCTCTCTCTCTCTCTCTCTCTCTCTCTCTCTCTCTCTCTCTCTCTCTCTCTCTCTCTCTCTCTCTCTCTCTCTCTCTCTCTCTCTCTCTCTCTCTCTCTCTCTCTCTCTCTCTCTCTCTCTCTCTCTCTCTCTCTCTCTCTCTTTCTCTTTCTCTTTCTCTCTCTCTCTCTCTTTCTCTCTCTCTTTCTCTCTCTCTCTCTCTTTCTCTCTCTCTCTCTCTTTCTCTCTGTATTTCTCTTTCTCTCTCTCTTGCAATCACATCTGCTTCCCTCTGCCAATGAGAGTCTCGTCCTTCGCGCCTCGTGGCCCCTCCCGGAAAAGCCGAGCATCCCGACTGCCGTTTCCACTTTCTCGGCGCGGCGCCGCCCCCGCCTCGAGGCTCCACGGTGCCGCGGGCGTCTCCGTCGGCGTCCGTGGCTCTCCTCCCGAGTTTAATAAATTCGAGACTCGCGCAGGTTTCAGCCTCGCTTTCACAACGCAGGGACACTTTCCCGAAAATTGTCGCTGCGGTCGGTGCGGGAGGCGCGGGTGGCGTCGGCGGCCGTCTGCGCTGGAGGGTCGGCGAGGGCGAGGGGGCGCAGGGGCGGAGGAGGAACCGACAGCTCCGTAAATCACGGCGAAAGGAAAACAAGGAAACATTTTGATGGAAGTCCCGCGTGTGAGCCGAGGAATGTGTTTGTTGTTTGAGTTTTTGTTTTCTTTTGGAATCTACATCTCTCGTGTCTGTCTGTGCTGTGAATATCTCCACCTCCTCCTTCTCCCACTCCTCCCTCTCACCCTCTTCTCCTCATACTTCTCATCTTTCTTCCCAACGCCCCCTCCTCCTCCTCCTCCTACTCCTTCGTCCCTCTCCTCTTCCTCTTCTTCTTCCTCCCCTTCCTCCCCCTCCTCCATCGCCATCTCTTCCGTCTTCGTCTTCTTGCGAGGATTTGTTCCGGTGATCTCAAGGCATTCGGGCGGAGGCTTAACCAGACGGAATCTTGCTTTTTTCCCCAAGCCTTTCCTTTACTTCCCTGCGGCGACGCCTCCCCCGAGCCCGTTTCCGCGGCGTACGGCTTGCCTGGCACTCGGCGAGACACGACTCCCTTCCTTACTCCGCCTAAGGAAGGTATTTTTATTTTCGTGTTTCTCTCGTCCTCATGGCGTCTCCTCGGCTCTTCCCTCCTCATGGCGCTGTTCCCTCCGGCGCTCGTAGTTTATTTGGCTTAAGGCGGATTCCCCGCCGGCGTTTAGACCCGACAAGTATCACTCCCGAGGATTGGGGAAGATCTGGGATAATGTTGCGTCCTTGTCCCCGAAGGCCGCGATAAGACGTGGTAAGTGGCGCCGGTGTTGGGAGTGCAAACAGCAGTGCAACCTGGCCGTGTCCGCCCGGCGCCGCCTGTCAGCCCGAGGAATGCGCGGCGGCCGAGCGACATTGAGCCGTCCGTCAGGCCTGCGACAGCCAGACAGCATCGTCAGCTGTCCGAGGTGCCCGGCGAAAGGGCTTCTCTGGAGCGGTGCTTGGGTCGCCAAGCGCTTTCGGAATTCGCTTCTCGTTTTGGCTGATGGAAGCGTTAGACCTCGATCTGACTCGGATGGAAATGGAGATGGTTTTCCATTGGGTTTATTGCCAGCGTCATGAAACAGGATGTCAGACCAAAGCCCAGGACCTGTCTGACGCGGAGGAGAGCTGACAGGAGACAGGGATCACTCAGGGGGCATTCAGGTCCCTACCAGTGTTACGTAATCCCAGGAGATAGCATCTTCAGCGCCTTCCACTATACGCTTTATTAAGAATACTAAGGACGACTGTGGCTGCGGAGAGAAGGCGCGCCTCAATGTGGAGAATGATTTACAGAGTGGGAAGAACACGTTTACGAGGATATCACTCCATTTGGGACTCGACTGGATGTTTCTAGAAGTAGTTTGCTGCGATTTAGTGAACGGTTTGCGTTTTCGTTTTAGTTTGTGGAGTTGCCTTCGCATTTTACAAGCGTTGCTGCCTCTTTTCTTCAGACGTCACTTGCTAATTTTTTTTTATCCCATCAAAATTTTGTTCTGCCTTTTGAGATTCCTTACAGCACAACCTGAACCTCCGACCCTAGGCCTATTCCTTTCCCAGAGCCGCTGTCTATACTCCCATGGTCTAAGCGCTATTGTGGCCCTGCGTTCGTGTAAGCCTAAATCACCTCCGCTGAGCAGGAGAGGGCCGAGAGCACAGAGCGCCTCAGAGTCCCTCCGTCTGCCGCCCCAAGTAGGAGCTTCGGTTTCACTCCGGTTCCCACGGGAGAGACCGCTCACTCCCGCGTGTGTGAGGGGCGTGGGCGCCTTCCCTCGTGGACAAAGATATAATATAAATAATATAAATGATAAAAAATATGATAATAGGACAGATATATGATAATAGGACAAAGATAATAATAGTGTCTTAGGTTGTGCGATAAGGTTCGTATATTTTTGTTTCTGTTTTTCTTGCTATTGCTGGTGTGCGGGTGAGTTCGCGTAGAAATCGTCTTTTATGAGGAATTCGTCATGTTTATTATATTATCTCCGTCAGACGAATTTCCCAGAATTTCCATCACAAGAAATGAAGGCGCTACTGCTCTCATTTCTAGATAATTACAGCTTGTGTGTTCATCCTTCTCGAAACATCACATCTGCTATGCAAGTGTTATGCAGATTATTTTTCTTTTTATTAGTACAAGATTAGAATATATAGAAATAAAAAAAATCACACAGGTCAGAGGACCATTGCATCCCCATCGCAAGGTACCGCCAGAAACGCCCGAGCGGTTGAATTCGGCACAAGGTCGCGGAAGGTCATGGCAGTGCATCCATTTCCTCATCCTCGTTTGGGCGCGATGACTTAACTCCTCCGTCCGCGCGACGATCTGCCAGTAAGCAGCCAGAGACGCCCGCGATCTTAGCAACCAGGACACGGAAACAGGGCGACTGGGTCAAGGTCAGGCAAGGACTTTCGAAGCGGAGTACGCAGTCCCGGCGTTGGGGCGTTGCGGGTATGGTGTGGGGCGTGGGGGTAGGGGGTATAGTGTGGGGCGTGGGGGTAGGGGGTATGGCGTGGGGCGTGGGGTGGGGTCAGCGTGTCCCTGCCGACCTTCCCTCTTTCTCTGTCCTCTCCTTCCTCTCCCCGGTGACCCCTACTATTTTTCTGTCTTCCCCCTTTCCCTTCCCCTCCTCTGGTGACCTTCCCTTTTTTTCTCTCATCTCGTCCCTTACCACTCTTCCTCCCCATACTTTTTCTCCCTCCCTCTTCTTCCCCACGTTTCTCTTCCCCTTTTCTCTCCCCTCCCCCACCCCCTTCCTCTCCCACACCCGCAAACTTCCCATGCCCGCCCACACTGCCGCCTCCCCGCCCACACTGCCTCCTCCCCCGCGCAGTGACGACCCCCAACACCAGCGCCTCTGTTGACACAACTAATCACTTGACTGCACCAGGTTTAGGGGGATTTTCTGCCAGGCTGTCGTGCTTTTTACTCGTGGTTTTGCATTTACGACGGCTCTGCTCCTGGCCCGAGTGCGTGTGCTTATGCAACTCTGCTGGGGCGATCTCTTCTCGTCTCGCACGGTATTCGAATATCATCTTTTAAGATCCGATCGCTTATAAAAGAAACGCGCAGGAGAACAACAAACGCACAATAAACGTAAACATCACACGCACCGAAAAAAAAAAAATGTGTGAACGAAAAAAGATACGGCTATTTAACCACGAAAGCAAAGGCGAGGGCCATGTGCAATAGTGATCAGAATTGATGGACACGAAGCGAATTGATATAACGAGATTATCCTCAATGCATCTGTTGCGCAATCACTGGTCTCGTTTTCGCAATGACTAAACACTTTCCCGAAATTTGAGGACAGTTTTTGCAAATTAATTGTATTTTGTTGTTATTCTTGAATCGGAGATGCAGTTGACAGATGGTGCTGATTGTTCGATGATTAAGATAGTGATGATCTTGATTTGGTCATTAGCATGTTTGGTGGTGACAATTACTCGATAATTACAGGTGATATTGGTTATTTTGATCATTAACTCGGCGGGGATAATTATATGATAGCTAGTATTTGGGTTATTGGTCATTTGAATAAATTAAATAAACGATAATTATTTCGGCTTTGAAAGTTAGTGACAATATTTTTTTTTTTTACATTTATTTTTTAGTTTGTAAATCATCAAGTGAATCAACAACCATCCCTTGTTAATAATTAAATACACAGAGAATAAAATTAGATGAATTAAAAAATGCATAAAAAAACGGTTAATAAAGAAAGATAGGAAAAAAAGAAAATGTAAAAGAGTAAAGTAAAAAAAGAGGACAGGGGGGGGGGAGCACCCGCCATCAGGATGTACATATTTGACACTTCCTGTTGCGAACAATTACATTTTTAAACCTCCGCATAAAAAGTAGTGCGCAGGGTCGTGCATCGCTGTAGGCTTTGGTGCTGTGCGTTTTGGCCTCCCCCCCCCTTCTCTCCTTCTCCCTCCCCCCTCCCCCCTCTTCTCCCTTCTCCCTCCCCCCTCTCCTCCCCCCTGCGCCTTGCTAGTCCCTCTCTTCTCTTCATTTCTCTTCTCTTCTTCTTCTCTTCTCTTTCTCTTCTTCTTCTCTTCTCTTCTTCTTCTCTTCTCTTCTCTTCTCTTCTCTTCTCTTCTCTTCTCTTCTCTTCTCTTCTCTTCTCTTCTCTTCTCTTCTCTTCTCTTCTCTTCTCTTCTCTTCTCTTCTCTTCTCTTCTCCTCTCCTCTCCTCTCTCTCTCTCTCTCCTCTCCTCTCCTCTCCTCTCCTCTCTCTTCTCTTCTCTTCTCTCTCTTCTCTCTTCTCTTCTCTCTTCTCTTCTCTTCTCTCTTCTCTTCTCTTCTCTTCTCTTCTTCTCTTCTCTTCTCTCTTCTCTTCTCTTCTCTTCTCTCTTCTCTCTTCTCTTCTCTCTTCTCTTCTCTTCTCTTCTCTCCTCTTCTCTTCTCTTCTCTTCTCTTCTCTTCTCTTTTCTCTCTCTTCTCTTCTCTATCTTCTCTTCTCTCTCTTCTCTTTCTCTTTCTCTTTCTCTTCTCCTCATTCCCCTCTCCCGTTCCCCCACTCCCCGCGCTTCGATAGTCCCTCTCTCCTCCCCCCTTCTCCCTAACTCCCTCAGACCCAGCCCAACCTACTAGATAACTACTTGCCCCCACCTCCTAGTATACCCCCTCCTCTCCCCCCGATCATCTGATACCCCCTTCTACTACCCCCACCCTTCCCCGACTATTTTGGTACCCCTTCTTCCTACCTCCTGGTACCCCACTCTTACCAATACCCACCTCCCCCACCCCGCCACCTAGTACACCTCCCTCACCTAGTAGTATCTTCTACGCCCACCTACCAGTACCCCCTCCTAATCACCCCCCCCCCACATCCCTCATCCTGCCCCACCCGTACCTTACAAGGCCAGGCGGACCCACTTGCCGGGGATTGGCGGTGGGGCGATTGGGTTGGGGGATTGGGGGGTGGGAGGGGGTGAGGGGATTGGCGGTGAGGCGATTGGGTTGGGGGATTGGGGGGTGGGAGAGGGTGAGGGGAAGAGGAGGGGTTGGGGGGGTGCGGGGAGTGAGAGGATTAGGATGAGTATGAGGATAGGATGAGAATGAGTAAGCCTATGGGTATGGGCATTAGGATGAGGATGAGGATGAGTATGGGGATTAGAATGATGATGATGAGTATGAGGATTTGTATGAGTATAGGGATTAGAATGATGATGACGATGACTATGAGTATGAGGATGACTATGAGGATTAGTACGAGTATAAGAATTCGGATGAGGATAAGGATGAGTATGAATTCGTCCCGGACAGAGATGAGGGGGGGGGGAGGGCAAGAGAAGGACATAACGCCAGAGGTGCAATAGAGACGAGTTTTGCTGCGTAAATAATGACGACGGCGATCACGGAGACAGCAGTGATAATATTGGCTGATGGCGATCGGGTTGATAAGAACGATAATTTACCGGATTTTATCGCCGTTTCTATACCCTTTTTTTGACTCGTTAATTGATTAATCTGCCCGTGAATTAATGAGGATGATAATGAGAAGAAAGCGAAGAGTATTGATAAGCGTTCCTGATCGTGCAGATAAGAGTGATTAAGAGAACGACCATTGTCAAAGGAAAGAATGCCAAGGGAAGTGATAGGTTGCGGAGATAAAGATGGCAAGGACGAGAGAGAGAGAGGGAGAAGGAGAGAAAGAGACAGGGAGAAGGAGAGAAAGAGACAGGGAGAAGGAGAGAAAGAGACAGGGAGAAGGAGAGAAAGAGAGAGGGGGGGAGAGAGAGAGGGGAGAGAGAGAGGGGAGAGAGAGAGGGAGAGAGAGAGAGGGGAGAGAGAGAGAGGGAGAGAGAGAGAGAGAGAGAGAGAGAGAGAGAGAGAGAGAGGGCGATAAAATGAGACAAACAGACAGAGACGGAGCGAGCAAGGATCGCAGAACAAGAGACAGACAGAGACAGAGGGCGAGATGGGGAAAAAGCGGACTACAGAATAACAAACAGACAGAGACAGAGTAAGAGAAATGGGTAGACCGCAGAACGAGAGGCAGACAGACAGAGCGAGAGAGAAAAAAATGGACCTCAGAACAAGAGTCAGAGAAACACACACACAAACACACACACACACACACACACACACACACACACACATACATACACACACACTCTCACACACACACACACACACACACACACACACACACACACACACACACACACACACACACACACACACACACACACACACACACACACACACTCGCACACTCGCACACTCGCGCACACACACACACTCGCACACACACACACACTCGCACACACACACACACACACACACACACACACACACACACACACACACACACACACACACACACACACACACACACACACACACACACACACACACACAGCATGCGAACGAGAGAGACAGAGACAGAAGGATAGCGAGAGAGAGAAAGAAAGAAAGAGAGAGAAGGGTAGCAAGAGAGAGAGAGGGAGAGAGAAGGATAGCGAGAGAATAAGAGAGAGAGAGGCAGACAGACAGACCTAGACAGAGAAGGATAGCAAGAGAGAGAGGGGGAGAGAGAAGGATAGCGAGAGAATAAGAGAGAGAGACAGACAGAGATAGCAAGAGAGAGAGAGAGAGAGAGAAGGATAGCGAGAGAATAAGAGAGAGAGAGAGAGAGAGACAGACAGACAAACCTAGACAGAGAAGGATAGCAAGAGAGAGAGAAGGATAGCGAGAGAATAAGAGAGAGAGAGACAGACAGACAGACCTAGACAGAGAAGGATAGCAAGAGAGAGAGAGAGAGAGAGAGAGAGAGAGAGAGAGAGAGAGAGAGAGAGAGAGAGAGAGAGAGAGAGAGAGAGAGAGAGAGAGAGAGAAGGATAACGAGAGAATAAGAGAGAGACAGACAGAGAGGGAGACAGGCAGACAGACCTAGACAGAGAAGGATAGCAAGAGAGAGAGAGAGGGAGAGAGAAGGATAGCGAGAGAATAAGAGACAGACAGACCTAGACAGAGAAGGATAGCAAGAGAGAGAGAGAGGGAGAAGGATAGCGAGAGAATAAGAGACAGACAGACAGACCTAGACAGAGAAGGATAGCAAGAGAGAGAGAAGGAGAGAGAGAGAGAGAGAGAGAGAGAGAGCGAGAGAGAGACAGACAGAGACAGACAGAGAGGGAGACAGACAGACAGACCTAGACAGAGAAGGATAGCAAGAGAGAGAGAGAGAGAGAGAGAAGGATAGCGAGAGAATAAGAGACAGACAGACCTAGACAGAGAAGGATAGCAAGAGAGAGAAGGATAGCGAGAGAATAAGAGAGAGAGACATACATACATACAGACAGACAGACCTAGACAAAGAAGGATAGCAAGAGAGAGAGAGAGAGACAGACAGACAGACAGACCTAGACAGACCTAGACAGAGAAGGATAGCAAGAGAGAGAGAGAGAGAGAGAGAGAGAGAGAGAGAGAGAAGGATAGCGAGAGAATAAGAGACAGACAGACCTAGACAGAGAAGGATAGCAAGAGAGAGACAAGGATAGCGAGAGAATAAGAGACAGACAGACAGACCTAGACAGAGGAGGATAGCAAGAGAGAGAGAGAGAGAGAGAGAGAGAGGCAGAGCGAGTGCCCGCGCCCGCCTCTGTGTCTCGACGACGGGCCGGCGGTGTCTGCGGCCGCCATAAATCCCGCCGCGATATACGTGGGAAGCGGACGTGACAAGGATGCTGCTTGGATCTGTCTTATCAGTAGCTAGGCTCCGGCAAGCAAGGTTGGGGCTCAGTCATGCAATTAGTTCTGGTTTCCCGTGACATTGTTTATTGTTTTTGGGAGGGGGGGTGGAGGGACTGGGGTTGGGTGGGGAGGGGGGAAGTGCGCACACTGTTCGGACGATACGCAGCTCTTTTGTTTTTGTTTCTTGTCTTTATTTTCATTTCTTTTTTGCTTTTTTTTCTTTATCTACTTCCCTTTTCGCCCTTCTATTTTTTTTAATATTCCTCCTTCTAGCTTCGTCTTCGCCTTATTCTTCTTTTTCCTCCCCCATCACCTTTTCCTCCTCTTCCCCATCCTCCCTTCTGTCCCCCCTTCAGTCTCCCTTCCCCCTTCCTCCCCCCCCTCCCCCTTCCTCCCTCCCCTCCCCCTCCTAAGCAGAAGTAGGTGACAAAATTGCACTTTTGAAAAGATTGTTTTGATTTGAGAAATGTAGGTTATCGCCACATCAGCTGATCGCGAGGGACAGTTTACGAGTTCTTACTCTTATCAGTGCACAAAATATCGGCAAGATTATCACGCGAGATAAGCCAAACTGAAGGAAAAACAAAACAAAACAAACAAACAAACAAGCAAACTCGGTAAAGCACATTCAAGGCCGAATGACGAAGTATGATATATTTAGCTTTTTATATATTTTTAGCTTATGTTTTTTTTGTTTTTGTTTTTTAGCTTTTATATATGTATCTAAAGTTTTTTTTGTATGTATTTGTTAGTTTTTTGTTTGTTTTTATTGCATTTATGTATATTTTTTTCATTTCTATTCTTACGTGTGAGGATGCGTCGGTAGTTAAGCTCATGGGCGGGAAAAAAACATGATACACTATACATATCATTCATATGAGATCAAGAACTAGCCTAATTGACAAACAATAGGTACGGGGCCAGCGGGGAGCAGAATAAAGCAAAAACTGCCCCGACTCCACTCCGTCCTTGAACAGCGACACCGACAGCGACACCGACAGCGCAACAGTTCGAACACCGGAAGCGCCTCTCTTTGTGTTCGGGAGCGATCGCCGCGCCCGGAACCAGTCGCGCCGGAATTAGGACACATTTGCGTTTACTCTTGACCTGGCGTTCTCTGCCCCTTCTATTTCTCCTCTTTCTCCTCCTCCTCCTCCTCTTCCTTCTCCTACTACTCTTTCTCCTCTTTCTCCTCCTCTTCCTTCTCCTACTCCTCTTTCTCTTCATTCTCCTCCTCCTCTTCCTTCTCCTACTCCTCTTTCTCCCTTTTCTCCTCTTTCTCCTCCTCCTCCTCTTCTTCCTTCTCTTTTCTGTACATTGTTCTCTTAATTGTCTCTCTTTTTTCTTTTTCTTCTTCCTTTTCTTTTAATTCTTACTCTTATTCCTTTATTTCCTCCATCTCCTTCTCCTTCGTCTTCTTTCTCTACATCGTACTTTTAATCGTCTCCTCGTTTTCCTTCCTCTTCTTTTCCTTCTTCCTCCTCCTCTCTCTCTCCCTTTCCCTGCTTCTCTCCTTCCTCCCCTATCCCTCCCTTCCCCTCGTCTCTCGCTCTGTTTCTCTCTCTCTCTCTCTCTCTCTCTCTCTCTCTCTCTCTCTCTCTCTCTCTCTCTCTCTCTCTCTCTCTCTCTCTCTCTCTCTCTCTCTCTCTCTCTCTCTCTCTCTCTCCCTCTCTCTCTCTCTCCCTCACTCCCTCCCTCTCTCCCTCCATCCCTCCATCCCTCCATCCCTCCCGTTCCCCTTCTCCTCTTCCTCTTTCTACTCCTCGTCCTCCTCCTCTTCCTACTCCTCTCTCCCCTCTTCCTCTTCTTCCTACTCCTCTCCCCTCTTCCTCTTCCTCTTTTTCCTATTCCTCTCTCTCTCCCTCCTCTTTATCCTCCTTCCTCTCTCTCTCCCTCCTCTTTATCCTCCTTCCTCTCTCTCTTCTTCCCCTCTCTCTCCTCCTCCTCTCCCCTCTATCTCTCCATCCTCTTCCTCCTCCTCCCTCTCTCTCTTCTTCCCCTCTCTCTCTCTCTCTCTCCCCCCCCTCCCCCTCCTCCTCCCCCTCCCTGTGTTAAGGTGCCAATCTCCCGACGTTTGTTTGAGTTGTGCCGTGTGCGTGTGAAGGTTGCGCATGTCTTCGTATATATTTTCATAATGGTCTCGTCGCCGCCAGCCGCACCTTTGTGGGGCGGCGGTTACCACCCCGGCTCGACCTTGCGCTTCCCTTCCCCGAAATTTGACAAACAAGGGGAAGGATAAAGCATATTAATGTCTCACTCCCCTCTGATGAACGCGGCTCCTAATGTCCACACGTGTGGATGCACTCCCCGCCTCCCCCTGGCCTCCTCCCACACGCACGCACATACCTACATGTAAGCCTGTGCGTATAAGCACATGTACACGGACGCATGCGCGCGCGCGCGCACACACACATACACACATACACACACACACACACACACACACACACACACACACACACACACACACACACACACACACACACACACACACACACACACACACACACACACTTGCACTTGCACTTGCACTTACACTTACACACACACACTTGTACACACACACTTGTACACACACACTTATACACATACACTTATACACATACACTTGCACACACACATTCATACACACACAAACACGCCGCGGATCAACAGTGAAAGAAACCTACAAATTGGGCATTAGCTGCAACAACAGCGAGTCAAAACAGCGGGAGATTTGGCGGCGGCGGCAAAAAGATCGGCCGAGCCGTCGTCGCGCGTCCATTCATAAAAGCGCGTAACGTAACAGGCGCGAAGAGATCCCTGCACAGAGGCTCGGGGAAAGCATCTTGTTTACATTTTCTGGATCTCAGATTTTTTATATAAAAATGCTCATCTGGGCCTGTTCTTAGGCTATTGTATATTCCTCTAAGGGTGTAGGATTTGCTAGTGTATTCTTGTATATTCCTCTGGTGTATGTGTCATGTCACGCCGGCATGAGGGCCGTGTGCTTGTCTCCAGCGCGCCTGTGAGTGATGCTTGACAACTGTTCTTTTGTATATCTTATCCGTCTCTTTTTTACAACTGTTCTTTGATATCTCTTATCCTTTCCGATTTTTCACTTTCGCTTTTTTTCGATGTCTGCGTCTTAACTGCCTCAAGTTGGATGACAGGTTGATGAGTGCGGCAGCGACGGGACCGGCCAGTTGTTGACTAGAGTTCCCTTGTCACAACAGCCTTCGTCCCGCCGCGGAAAAGGTCACTCACCTCGCTGACCCTTTCTGTTCGGGAGTGGGGGAGACTTGGGTCATCGATACGGGTTATCTGGGACGCGATTCGCTTGCAGGAACTTTGTAAGAGGCCGTGATTTTGATTAGATAAAAGAGGGTAATTGTGTTCGTAGGTGGAGGGGTCGGCTGGAGGAAAGTCCATGCACATAGAGACGAGCGCGCTAATGGAGACAGACAGACAGAAAGACAGACAAGAGGCAGACCCAATCTTCTACCTCATAATCGAAAATATTCTTTCTATTTTTTTTTATCCGAGCTTAACCGATTTCTCCTTACACCCAGATACGTCGACATACGTAAATCACAAAGAAATTGAAGCCTTTCTCACATTGTTCGCATTTGACTTTTTCTCTTGCAAAAATTAGAAATATTCAGAAATTGTGATAATACCCTTTAGTAAATCATCATTAGTGTCAGCTTTATCATTATTTTTGTTATTGTTGCTGCTATTATGATTGCTATTTTGCTCCACTTACACAGATAGGAAACAGGAACCTCAAGTGGCACTTGACCAGGTTGGAGTGCCAGACGACGGCCTCCAGTGTGCATTGTTATTCATTTAGTCGGTGGTCGATCTCGCTGATTTGCATATTGCCATCTTTAGGTTCGCTTAAAATTCTCGACGTTTTTTTGTAAGAATTCTAACGGTTCCCTTATTTGTTTTTGCTTTTTTCCTTTTCTCGTCGCAATGGTGTACCCCCCCCTACCCAGCCCTACCGAACCCTGCCTTACTCTACCCAATCCTGCCTTCCGGTACCCTCTCCTCCTCTTCTCCCTTCCCTGCCCTTTTCAACCCCTTCCCTCCCTTCCATTTCAACCCCTTCCCTCCCTTCCATATCCCTTCCCTCCCCTCCCTCCCTTCCCTTTTCAACCCTTTCCCTCCCTTCCATTCCCCCCCCCACCCACCCACCCACCCAAGGTGATGGGCGAGGGCGTTTAAGAGAACGTGTTTACGCAATCCTCTCTCGCGTAAAAAAAAAGAGAGAGAGAAAAAATACGCTCGTCTGTCCCCGCGTGAAGGATGGCGTCGGCGATGTGCTAGTCGCTTCCGCCTCTCCTCCCCCCCTTCCCCCTCCCTAACACTGCCCTCCCTCTCCTCTCCTCTTCCCGATCACTGTCCCCCCCTCATCCTCCCGATCACTGCCCCCCTTCTCCCCTCCCCCTCCCGATCACTGCCCCCCCCTCTCCCCTCCCCCTCCCCCTCCCGATCACTGCCCCCCCTCCCCCTCCCGATCACTGCCCCCCCTCCTCCTCCCGATCACTGCCCCCCCCCTCTCCGCTCCCCCTCCCGATCACTGCCTCTCCCCACCCTTCCTGATCACTGTTCCTTCTCCCATCTTTGGTCGCTGTTCCCTTCCCCTTCCCCACCCTCCAGATCACTGCTCCCTTCCACTCCCCCTTTACTCTTCCGCCTCTACCCCTTCATCACTGAGCCCCCCCCCCCCTCACCCTCACCTTCGCTCATTGCTCCTCTGCCCCCTGCCTATCACTTCTCGCCTATCACTTCTGATCACTGCTCGCCCCCCTTCCCTTCTCCCTCACCCTCTATCACTACTCCCCCTCTCTCACCCTCCATCACTACTCCCCCCCTCCCTCCCTTCTCCCTCACCCTCCATCACTACTCCCCCTCCCTCCATCACTACTCCCCCCCCCTCCCTCACCCTCCATCACTACTCCCCCTCCCTCCATCACTACTCCCCCCCTCCCTCACCCTCCATCACTACTCCCCCCCCCTCCCTCCCTTCTCCCTCACCCTCCATCACTACGCCCCCCCTCCCTCCCTTCTCCCTCACCCTCCATCACTACTCCCCCCCTCCCCTTCGAATCACTTGTCACCCTTCCCTCTCCCCCTTCCCCACCCCCACGATCACTCCTACCCTCCCTACCCCTTCACCTCTCCAATCACCGCGGAGTCGTTCCTGACCCGCCCTCGATCTGCGTTCGCCTAGGCTTTCGTCTTGGCTTCCGTGTTCATATGGGCTTTCGTCTGGGCTTTAGTCTGGGATTCCTCGTTTGTCTATAGGCTTTCATCTGGGCTTTCATGTATGCCTTGGCTTACGCCTTGGCTTCCGTGTTCGTCTGGGCTATCGTCTTGCCTTTTGTCTGGGCTTTCGTGTCTGTCTGGGCTTTCGTCTGGGCTTCCTCGCTCGTCTGGGCTATCGTCTTGCCTTTTGTCTGGGCTTTTGTGTCTGTCTGGGCTTTCGTCTGGGCTTCCACGCTCGTCTGGGCTTTCGTGCGTTGAGCCAGATCGACGCGCGTGTTGTCCCGGCCCTTTATTGTGTTGACCCAGATCCCCCTCGTCTGCTGACCGACCTCTATGTTGTCCTTTATATCGTTGACCTTTAACTTGTTGCCCTTTGTCATGTTGACCTTTATATTGTTATTCTTCATTATGTTGACATGTTTTATCTTAACCTTCATTATGGTAATCATTATGTTTTTTTTTCTCTCTCTCTCTTTTTTTTTAAGTTGGTCTTTTTTATGTTGTCCTGGACTTTTTCCCTTTCTTATACGTTCGGTCCCTTCCTTATGGGTTGGGTGAGACCGAATCAGAATGTATTGTGCGGTAAGGTCAAGATTAATGTTATTTTGATCTCATGACCTTTTTTTATTAGCTTTCATGCAAACGTTTTTTCCATACAAACGATTTTTTTGTCTCTACGAAAACGTTTCTTTTCCTTCTTTTTGTTACTTCTATACAAACGTTTCTTTTTTTATTAACCTCCATCAAACGTTTATATTCTTATCGGCTTCCATTTAAACTTTTTCTTGCCTCCATACAAACGTTTTTTTTATTAGCCTCCATAAAACGTTTCTTTCCTAATTGGCCTCCGTATAAACATTTCTTGCCTCCACGCAAGCGTTTCGAAAGCGTCTGTCCGTAGACAAACAGGTGCCGAGGGGCGTCCGACGTTCGCTGACGGATCAAAGGCGGATCGAGATGGTGTATCCGGGCCAGGGCACTCCCCCCCCCCCTCCAGCCTCCACGTACCCTCCTTCCTTCTCTTCTTCCTCCTCCTCCTCCTCCTTGCTCTCCTCCTACTCCTCCTCATACCTTTCCCCTACTCTTCCTTCCCCCTCCTCCTACTCCTTCCCTTCTTCCTACCCTTCCCCTCCTCCTACCCTTCCCCTCCTCCTACCCTTCCCCTCCTCCTCCTCCTACCTTTCCTCTCCTCCTCCTACCCTTCCCCTCCTCCTCCTCCTCCTCCTCCTCCCCCTCCATCTTTTTCCCCTCCTCCTCCACCTTCTTCTCCTCCTCCTCCTCCTCCTCCTGCTCCCCTCACCCCCTCCTGCTCCTGCTCCTCCTCCTGCTCCCCTTCCCCGCCCCTCCTCCTGCTCCCCTTCCCCGCCCCTCCTCCTCCTCCTCCTCCTCCTCCTCCTCCTCCTCCTCCTCCTCGATGATTCGTAGGGTTCCCCCGCACAGCCGACGCGCCGTGATAGATCCCCGACCCCGATCAAAGCGGAGGACGATTCTAAATTCAAATCTATGACCTCTGCTCACGCCCCCTCTCGCGTCCCGCTGGCTTTCGGTCGGCATCGCTCGCGCCCTTGCTTCGATTATTGAAGCGGGTCGAGGGCGGGCGCTGATTTATGGGACGTGAAGGAAAATATGGTAATGGGGGGGAGAACGCGGCGCCCACGCGGTCGGCGGGCGGCGCTGGGCGATGGGTGGCTAAGTGTCGTCCTCGTCGGGGTTATAGCATCGAGGTTATCATCACAATTAACATCTCTTTTTTTTTTCTTTTTTTGATTATCGTACTTAAAATTGTTATCTGTGTGATTTGTCTTTTATCAAATTTAACGCTGTTATCGTGAGCATTTTTAAGGCCGTTATCAATGAGATTTTCTTTTTTCATCTCTTGTCTTTGATCTGTTTTCCACATGGACAAACGTCGCTCCGTGTATCAGTACCAGATACGGATCCCTGCCGACCGTCTGCGCTTCTGTAAGCCCTTGCGCCGCGCTCTGCTTCGCCCTCCGTTGCCGCTCCTTTCTTTGTTATTATCGCCTGTTTTGTGTGAAATTATCGGCGGATTACTTGGAATGCCGTCGCCGCGATGTCTTTTTCGGTGTCACAGCTTGAGATGTTGCTTGATGGCGTTGTGGCTTGTCTGATTTTCATGAACCATCCGGTCTAGATGGAGGTTGAAGCGGTGCTCTTGTTGGTTGGCCACGCTTGCCGAGTTGATGTTATTGCACGAGTATATGAGGGAAATGTACTAACGTTATTTCATTTGCTTCTCTCGACAGAATGGCGGTGGCACTTACAAATCTCGCGTTGGCGGCGCTGTGGAGCCTAGCTGCAGGAGCTGTTCCTCCCGTCGCCCTGCCCGCCGCCGCCGCCGCCTCGCCCAGCAATGCTGTCACGACGTCGCATCCGCTCTTGGCCCCGAGGGAGAGCACCTTCATCAACGCCAGCGAGAGCGCGTCAGTCGCGGGCGGCTGGACGTGCCCACACGTGGGCGGCGTACTGGGCATCTCGTGCACCTGCGACGTGCCCCACACGGTGCGGTGCCGCGGCCAGGCCGACCGACCGCAGGACTTGACGCTGCTCACCCAGACCCTGAACGCGGAGGGCAGCATCTCCCTGCTGGACATGGCCATCCACGGGCTGGGGGAGATCCCGGGGGGCGGCTTCGCGCACATGGAGCTCCTGGGTCTCGTCATAACCACAGCGGGGCTCGAGACGCTGCCCGCCGACGCCTTCGCCGGCATAGAGTCGACTCTCGCCGCCCTGGGCTTGCCCAATAACAAGCTCACCGCCATCCCCATGGACGCGCTGAAGATCCTGAAGCACCTGCAGCGCCTGGACCTGAGTGACAACAACATCCAGGAGCTGCCCCCGCACGCCTTCCCGACTCTCCTCCAGCTGCAGAATCTGAATCTGGCCGGCAATGGCCTGCACCTGCTTCACCCGGAGGCGTTTATGCGCCTGCCGCATCTCGTTTCGCTCGACCTCGCCCGGAACCAGCTGGATGCCGCCCAACTCAACGAGAAGACGCTGCGAGGATTGCACGCCCTGCAGCGCCTCTCGGTTCAGTCGAACCTCCTGAAAGGCGCGGTAACGGCCTCCCTCATCACGGGCGCCAAGGGCCTCACCTCCCTTGACCTGTCTGATAATGAACTGACAGCTGTCTCCAGAGGCGCTCTTGGCAACTGTCCCAGCCTGCAGGACCTCGACCTGTCTCACAACAAGATCGACGTGATTGAAGACCACGCCTTCGCCAACCTGAGCCAACTGCACCACCTCAAGTTGTCTCATAACCGGGTCGTGGCCGTGTCGGGCTGGTCTCTCGCCCACCTCCCTCGCCTCACGCACCTAGCCCTCGCTGACAACGCCCTTCGTGCTGTCACTGCCGACTTGGTGCACCAGCTGCCGTCCCTCGTGTCCTTGGATTTGGCGGCCAATGATATTTCACTCGTGCAGCCCCATGTGTTCAGCTCGACGCCAGCACTGCAGCATCTCGTTCTCTCTGGTAAGTACAAGAACGCATGTTTCCAGTTGTATTTTTCATGTGACGCTTAAACATTGGTTGCTTGTGCAGTGACATCTAGTTAGTGTAAATGCATGTACACAAAATGAAATGGAATAAAACAGAATGATAAAATATCCTCTATCTCCCTTTCTGCAGATAATCCCCTTCACTGTGACTGCACAATTGAATGGTTCGTCGAATGGCTCATCGGTCACACACCAGAGCAGAAGAGTGCAGTTTGTGCTACTCCGCCAGCCTTAGAAAATGCTCCTCTGGTGAGTGTCGAGTTTATTACAGTTAATTATTTTTCAAGCAATACGCTTCCTTTTCGAAATATAACCTTTCATATGAATAATTTTAGTTAATAGTGGCAGTCATAAAGTGTTGTTCCAAGATTAACTCATGTTTATTAGTATATTCCGTAAAGGCTATTTGAAGATAAAACAAATTATATGATGCTTGAATCTAATACGATTTTTTCAACAGGTCGAACTAAAGAAATCTCAGCTAGTTTGTTCAGAGGAAAACGCCTATCATGATTACTACCATGACTATTATCACGACTACTACCATGATGAGGGGACGGCTGAAGACACGCCAGATATGCGGCTCTCGGATGCAGAGATCAGCTTGCAGGTAGCACACTGGATATCCAAGAAAAGTGAAGAGTTACGATTTGCTGATGCCGAGGTGCAGAGTGATAACCAGCCAAGTGTCGAGCTCATATGGAGGGTCGATGAGCGTGCGATCCCATACTCTTGCGAGGCCCTCTACGTGTACGAGGTGGTGAAAGGGGTTTCCGATTCTCACCAGGTGTTGGCGGAAAAGGTTTCAGCGAACTGCAGCTCGGACAGGACCAGCGACCCTCACCGTGTGGCTGTAACAATTCCTGGAGAAGCACTCGTACCTGGCGCAACCTACAGATATTGTCTCATGTTGCTCGAAAGGGGAACAGGTGACCAAGAAGCTTTCTTGCCAGGCTGCTCAGAGCCACTTCTATTGGCCGCTCCTCCATTTGGTCGCACTGAAAATGACATGTCAGTGACTCCGCAGATTACAAGTCTAACTGCCGGGGGAGTTGCTGGCAAATTAGTAGTTCATACGCGCGTAGACGGAATCGTAGCACCATGTACTTACACACTCGCCATTATCTCAGGGCACAGGGTTGCAGCAACAAGGCAACTCAATTGTTCAGAGGCGAGACACGAATTCCCAACGTTAGTGCCTGGAAAATACATAGCTTGTGCCGATCCCGATATTCCAGGCATATCCCACAACCTAAATCACTTGGAACACTTTCTCAGCACGGTTTCAAACGTGACCATAGCCCTCCACCTTGCTTTCTCTATCTGCACGCCCACCATTAACGTCGAGCCGTACAAAGAGCAGGTCGTCGGAGGCGAGCCGCTGCTCATACTGCTCTTCACGCTGCCAGGACTCGCTCTTGTGGTCACACTCTATGTCATTGCCAGGAGAGTGTGGCGAGGAGGCGGAGTTCCCTGGCGCTGGGACCCACGTGCTCAAAAGTCTGGCAAATACTTCCTCTACACCGGGGAGGTTGCCACGCCCTCACTAAGCCTGGACCCTCTCCCTGCTGACCCTCCCGAGTCCACCACTCCAGTTTAGCCTTCATTTTCATCACTCCTGCATTCTTGTGAAATATTCGCATGTCCCAATCTACATAATTTATTTCTAGTCCTATAATAGTCAAACCCATTCTGCTGAGTAACTGGTTGCCATTGCCTGCCAGGGTACTTGTCCTTGTTGTAGTATGGCAGCAGCCGAAGTGCCATGAAAAAAATTATTTGGGAATGTGATGTGATGTGGATGTAGGAAGTACATAGTGACATGACATTCAAGCATTTTTCACCAGTGTGATGTTTGCATCATAGAAAAATAGCTTTATATGACAATTCTATGACAATAATGTCTGATCAATGAAAATACAGCAGTGACATAAGTGCCATAAATACCTGGCATAGTTATGGAGAAAAAAGAATGCAAGTCAAATACAAACTAGCGTCCAATTAGTGTATGATATCTTAAAGAGTAATAGCTGAGTGTTTACAATAGTGGAGTATCTTGATTATAAATATGACACCAAGTATATATTTTTTAGCTTTAGCACTGGTTTTTAGCTTTAAAAATGTCAGTGTATTAACAGTTTTATTGTCCATCACAGAATGTTTTATGATATTCATTTCAACTAAATACACAATGTACTTACAATATTAACAAATCCCTACTAACTTCAGTGTATATTTTCTACGTACATGTGTGAAAAATACCTCTGTATGTAATGAAGTATGCAACAATATAAATGAACAGAAACAGAAACATCCTGTGCGCATTCAGTTACACACACAGACATGCACATACATCCACATTACGTCATAGTCCACAAAACAAAACAAAACAAAATTATCAAATATCAAAAACTTCTGTGTCACTATTCAGTTACACAGTAGACTATGAGCAAAAATAATGGAAAGAAAATAAACCAAGAGTACCGGATTTGTATTGATGTAAATAAACTTTTTTTCAACAGACGTATCAAAAGAATAATAACTTTGTCACTAGGCTTCCTTATGTATGATCTCATGTTCTTGTAACTATACAAAGAGTGCACATTATGCAGTAGTAATTAGAACTTTGTACATGTACTTTTGTATTTGAACGAAACCTTCAAATGTTCACAATTATCAGGTGTTACAATTGTGTGATGTGAAGTATGTTTCAGTTGTGATTTCCTACACACCTCATTCGAGTCTTTTACTGTTAGAATTTTGAATGAAGTGATGGTAATATTATTTTAATGTACATTTGTGCTGATATCATTTTTTCAATTTTTTTTTTATATATTATCATCATTATTTTTAAGGCATTGACAAAAACAATTGCAGGCTATGCATCTGTAGCAGAGTTTGTATGGACAAGCTTTGATATCTTCATGGACTGCAAGTATTTTTAATGATTGGTAAAACTGATAGAGAGTTAAGACAAATTGAGTAGCTTTAACTTTTTTCTCTCTCTGACATAGTTATTTTATATCATAGATTTTGATGCTCATTTTAATTTATATTGTGAAAAAAAATCACTTTTAGTATTTCAATTCTTATTATTCCTAGTTTCATTTAATTTCTTTTTTGACACAGGAGTTACTTTATGGTAATTGTACCGAATTTGTTTGACTGAGCATATATATTTTTTTTTTTTACCAAGTTTTTAACTAAGCTTTAACGTATATTTTCTTCCTATCCTGTATATAATCATGAAACATTGATCATTATATATGCATTTCAATATTTTTAAGCACTATTATAGTGGTAATATATAGCTTTATTTTCATCCTATAATACAGAGCTTTGTAAATACACACTTTTAATTTTAGTTTCATATGCAGTACTTACTGAATTATATTTAATGTCTTCATCAACACAAAATTATATAATTTTTGTTTCCTTTTGCCTCACATTTCATATATATTCATATCCTTGTTATCAGAAGATTATCATTATATGAAAAGAAGTAGGAGCAGCCAAAGAAATGAATTAATATAGGTAGTTAAGAAAAGAAATATGGAAACAAAGAATTCTTCGTAATATCTAAAATTTAGAAATCTGGAAACTTGAATTATCATCAACCAGTTAAACTACCTGAAATTTTGTTATTTTAAAGTCTGATGCACAGTTTATATGCAATCAAAGGTTTTAAACCAATAATCTTTTTTTTTTTTCATTACTTTTCTTTCTTTGCATATGAAGGTAATTATATTCATAAAATCGGATGATATCATTGCAGCATTTATAGTAATGGCAATTTCTAACTGCTGTTTGCCTACAATCCCAAAATACATGTTAAAAAGTCACTGAAGTAGTCACTTGATTGTGCCATATATTGTATTGTGTATATATGTTAATTATATCATTGTAAATAGTGTGCATATTTTTTTTAACATGAATAAAGCCTTTGTTAATAGATTTTTTGTTTCCTACCCTCAATTATATAAAAATGATGAATCCAGTTGCTGATATTTACTTGAGATGTATATGATACAGAAAATGACTTGTTTCAAAACTAGTACAAGATTTTATAATTTACTATAAAACAGATAAAAACAGCAAAAATAAATTAATAACCAAAGTCCCAATGCTTACTTTGTTAATATATTTTTTTATTCTATATAACCCTGGAAAGTAAATTTTTTATACCTTTTTCTGCAATTTCATACGGCAATTTAAATGGTAGAAAAGTGTTATTAGCCAAATATGAATTTAAAAGTTGCAAGTTCATGAAATTAGTGAATTAAATAAAAAAGCAAATTTTACCTTTTTTCTCTATTTTTTATTCTATTTGGATCTAACATTCATATAGAGGCCTCTTCTATCTGACAGCTATCCAAAGATTCTTTTTTATCAGGTAAGCAATAAATACTATTTTGCACTTTTTTTTATAAATGGCCATCTAAATAGGACATTACATAATTTCAGTTAACTTTATGGATTAAGAAAGAAGTATAGTCTTCAATCACATTTATTTGCGTATATTGTAGTATAACATAAATTAGGTACAAGTATCATCTGTTGCGTATAATGATGAAAACCGAGGATACACCGTCCAATAATTGTGTTTTTTTCCGAGACATGCAATCCATTTCTTTTTCTGTCACTGCATTCTATTCAGGGCAATTGGGAGTGCAATGTTTTTCACAAAGCATAATGAGCAGGTTTCCATTATATAAAGGTTCAGCCACCGATTAATGAGAGCAATATTAAATATCCGTTTATCCTTTCATTATCATACCTATATTTTCACACAGGAGAATTGAAAACAATAATACTCTTGTCCTCTGAAACACTAACAATTTTGCTACTGTCCTGGCTGTATTTCGCACACCACACCTGCAAAAACAATCCTAATGATTATCCAGTAACAGTGAAATAAATAAGGCAAAATTTAAATGACCAGCATAATAAAACTTGTTTATTTTTTTTGCCAGGCACAAAATGAGAAACAGATGTTATTTTCTTTTTAATACTTGCACAAGTAATCAAAAGATAAATATACAAATTCATTTAAATACTTATACTGATATTAACCTGATTACTTTGGTACCCAGCTTGATATTCATGGAAAAGGCAAAATTATGGGAAAATAAAAATACATCATAATGCATTATTTCAAATGTTTGGAGCAAATTCTTGTGAAATAAGAAGCTTCTTCTCATACCTACAAAAACAGGATTACTAAATTTCTTTCATCTTTTTCAAACAAAAATACAATCTGAAACCATAGCACTATAAAAGTTTAATCCACCAACATTACAACATATTTCTAAATTTTACCTGAATATATATCCCTCAAGACTAAATCCCAAAAATTTATAACTGACCTGATCATGGTGGTCCTTAAAGGTGTGCACACAGTTTCGCTGAGCAAAGTCCCACACCTTGACTGTGTGGTCCGATGAGGAAGACACAAAATGCATCTTATCTGGGGCAAAGTCCACACTTAGCACCCAAGATCCATGACCAGAAAGAGTACAAGCAAGATGACTGCTTTTTCTGTAGAAACAAGGAATATATGTGTGATCTATTGATGTACAAGTGAAAATAAATGTATCACTTCCAATAAAGAAAAAATCATGAGGCATCTGAAAGGAAAGAGAGAGAGCTGTAATTTATAGTTTGAAAAGTACTGGCAAAATAATCAACAAAATATATTCCTTTCTAGAAATATGTAAATCAAAAATATGAGAAAAAATATAGCAGTTATCCAAGAAGCATAAAGTTATAAATATAAACATAAATAATAAACAAAAGCAAAGGCAAGTTTGCTGATTATCTAAAAATAGATTTTAAACACAAATCTATGTATAAAAAATAATAATGAAGCCACAACACACATTGACATACAAATGTGCACACAACTACAAACACAAATCCTATACTACATGTTAAACTAAAAAATACATCCTTAAAATCTCTCACACTTACACATCATAGATCTTCATGTGTCCATCATCAGCCGCAGTGAGAAGCAGCTGTGAGTCTGGAGAGAAGGTGATGGAACGAATTGTCATAGCATGACCCTCCAACGTATGCACCAGCTTGCCACTTTCAACATCAAACACATTGATGAAACCATCAATGGCACCACTTGCTACATACTTTCCATCGCGGCTCTATAAAAAAACAATCAATTTTCTATTAGTATAAAAGTAAAAGGCAAGACAATAGGGATATAATAATGCTGGTGGTTACCAAACTAAAAAGTATTTCCTTTTGTCCCAAACAATTCTGTACATCTTGAGTTGAAACATGTAGTTAAACAGAACAAGTTGAACGTATGACGGTTTTCGACTGTAGATGGCGCAATTAACACCACTATATAGTTGCAGATGAGGGAGAGTGATGATGAATAGCTGATTGCAAAATGTCCAAATAACATAACTATCTTAATTTAATATCACCAATCTCAGATTAATCATCTATCTTTTAATAAAGAACATAATACAGAGAACTTTTTACAGAGAACTTTTCTTTCTAATCCCCCTTTGTATTTTCTATAAAAGCTCAAAATTTCCAATCCCAATCATCTCCATTTTACTTACATATGCAACAGAATAGGTGAAGCGTCCACGAGTATCTAGGGTGGTAACATGTCGTCCTCCATCAACAGCATACACATTAATCTTACCAGCATGGTTGCCAGAAGCCACATGATTCCCATCTGGAGAGAAAACTACAGACCAAGCTTCAACTGGGCCACAGTCGATGGTTTGTAACTGGAATATGATGCATCATTATAAATAATTATTAGTATTTAAGAGAAGAGATACTGCATATGCTGGTCTATATCATGCACAATATTTGGGGGAAAACATTTCTGAAATCATCCTGTATCCACTGCCTCTATCTTACATATGGGTGACTGATTACCATGAGTAAATGTCCAATGTGAAAAAGAGTAATCTAATAAATGCTACAAATACTGTGTTTTACACAACATGATACATAGAAAACCCATCAAAATCACAAAAAACTTGCAGTAGAATTACTTAAGTTGTAAAATAATATCTTTAGGGAAATGTTTGCTCAGAACATAATGCCCAGTAAATAAAATTGAAACTTGGCATCAGATCATCTTGACACATCTAGGTATTAGCTACATAAATAGTATGATAATGTTCTCAGAAAAATTATCCTAAAATAATTTTACAAAGACCACATCATTTTGTAAAATCCTCAATGTTTTCGTCATTTATTGCATTACAAAACCTCAAAATTTTATATACTTTTTAAGAGTTACTAACATGAGTATTTCAATAAATAGAAACAGACACTTATATTGCTTCATTTTTTCATACTGTTCTAAGCAAAATTTTTATAAATAGACTATCCCCCCAATCCTTTGCTCATTGTTATCGTGTGTGTGTTTGTGTGTGTGTGGGGGGGGGGGGTCGGAGACAGTGACTGAGGCCTAACATAGGGTATCATCCTAACCTTGAACCTCAAACCTCAAACCTCATATCAACTAATTTTGCATGGTCTTTTCTTTTCTCTCTTTCCTTTTCCTTCTCTTCTTCATCCCGTTATACTGTCCACTTCCTAACTTGTGAGAGCCATGCTGAACGGATGAAAGGCTGGCTTTGTGTCAGTTATGAATGCCTTTCGGAAGCTATGGGCATGGTATTCCTTTGGTTAATTGCCTAGCCATTTATTTCAGGCTCATCATGGCCAGTAATCAAGATGTTTTACCAGTATTAGGGGCATTAAGACCTCGTTCCTCTCTTAATACTTGTATCAGAACTGTTTCCATCTTCCTGACTGATTGTCCAATCTATTACATGGGCTAGTCAGACTGTGAAAACGACCTGCTTCCCTGCCTTGCTGACTATGATACAGTTGCAGTACAGTGCTACACTATTTCTACCTGAGACCAGCATAAATCCTACACCAATATTTCCAAAATTAGCTTCCGTAGACATGACTTCCTCCATGACGTTGATATTAGTGGTGTCCTGCCCTTTCCAACCATATCAACCTTTTCCCTGTCAATGTCAGAAAGGTTGGCATTTTGGCCACCCAGCCAAACAATGTCACTCCACAGCCCACTGCCCTCTATGTATCCAACCTGGTCATGATTCAATTTGCTCTGCTCAGACACGCACGTGTGCCAATTGTGCTAGCTCCCATGATGTATTTCATTGGGGCTGCCCTATCTACAAGTTTGAGTCTGAAATAGCAATTTTCAGATTCAAAAATGGCCTCACTTTACACAAAGCCACACAGGCAGCATGTTGATGAGTTTTTTCTCTCATGCTCTATTCCAAAAATGTCCTTCGCCTTGCCCCTCCCCTTTCATCCCAAGGTTTCTACATCACCCCCTGTATCTCTTCCTCATCCTACTTCTACCCCCTTCCTCTCCCAATCAAATTCTTTTGCCATTCTAAATCCAGTTACTTGTATATATTCTCTATTCTTGTATATATACTCTATTCCAGATAATCCAATAACTATTTCCCTGTTACCTTCCCCTCTTTCTCCTTGCTGAACTCATCGCACAAGACAAGCTTGTTGACTATGATGCTCCACCCCATCTTTTCCTATCCTATCCTTTACTGCCACCCCTCAAACATCTGTCCCCTCTTCTCCCCCTCATTTGAAAACCTTTGTTTCACATGCTTCCACAACCAACTCTACTTTAGAAACTCTTGAAGACATTCAAAAATATCTAATTATGAACCAAGATAACTTACCTACACCTCCAATCTCACTGCTCTTATTCCTTCTACACTCAAAGTAATTTCTCATGTTCCTTCAATACCCCTTCATCCTACTCCCTCCTAATGCATCTCATTCCTTCCTGCTTCAGCTGCATCATCCCCCTTCCTTCCCCATTATCCATTCTGCTTCCCCCTGGATGAGACCCTTTGTCACAACAACCCCCTTCCCTGGATTCTCTCCCTTAACTGATCTAATTGCTCTTAAAAACCTTTTTCCTTTGTTAATCCCTATTTTATCCTATGAACATCCTTACAAAATCCCACACTTCCTCTGACACCTCTGATTTAATAACCCTACATTCCTAAACTGCTATAAGACTTCTGACATGAAGCACATTTAATCATCAACTAACCCTCTCTTTACTCTTTTCACGATCACAACACGCCTTTCTATAGTACTGTATGACCTTTGATGTCTTACACATTTATATTGCTTTGTAACCATCAACCAAAATTAAATTATACACATCCATATTGCAATCCAAAGAAAGAATATAATTCTAATAGAATTAACCCATTTACGACTGGTGTCCCATATATGAGATACCCAGAAATATAAACATTGCCAGGCGTCCTGCTAGTGTGACATTAGATCGGAGCTTGTGCTCCGAATGCATCACAGGCTGCAGCCGGCTCACGGGCAGAATCTGAGCAGGCCCTGCATGCCAATTTTGTAGCCACCCCAAAAATATTATTTTTGTCTTCAAAAATTACCAGCGTTAGTAGGTTTGAAAAAAAAAAATATATCTACATCTATATCTATATCTATATCTATATACATATATATATATATATGGTGAGGAGGCCTTATTCGTTTGTGATGTAATATTACACAGGAGTCTAGACTTTGTGGCTAGGCCTAAGCTGTGTATAGCCAGCGCATCCACTACAAATCATGACACATTTCCACATCACTGGTTGTTATGTCATGATGGCTATAGCCTTCATTGTCACCAAGGGGATATATAAAAATTGTAAAGAAAAAGGTCAAAATAAAAGACAGAATCAAAACAAGTTGAAATGCTACATCCCTACCTGTTCACCCGAGTGGATATTCCAAAGCCGAATGGTTGAATCGAGAGACGAAGAAGCAGCCATGGTTCCTTCAGCATTGACGTCTACTGAAATTACACCAAGGGAGTGGCCTTCCAGTGTGTGCATGGCAGACAGCTCTCCTTCCACACCATCGCCTGTCCACCGCCAAACCTTTACAAGGTCATCTAACCCACCCGACACCACATACCTCTGCTCCCTGAAAAGCAGAGGAAGTTGGAAAAGTAAATTTGATATCAACAAATTTTGCATTGATACAGTACTCAAAATAATACTTTAAGAATTTCTGCATGACAATTTTATAACAATATTTCATTGATGCTTAAACCTAACTTTTATTTTCATCTTGGATATCATGGCTTTCCTAATTTAAAAATTCTTAAAATAGTGAGTCTTAATAGTAAAGTAATTTGAAGTACCCAGCACAAAAGTGAGTATTTGTCCATACTCACGTATCAGGCAGATTATCTCTGTCCTTCTCATTTTCCTCATTCTCTTTATTCTCCTCTCCATTTTCTTGCTCTTTGTCTTCACTTGTTGACTCCTTTGATTTATCCTTAGGTACATAATGTCCCCAGGCACAAGCCCAGATACCTTCGGAATGTGAATTCTCACGTTTGTGCAGTAGTGAAAACTGAAATTTAAAGTTAAATAAACCTTTGTAAAAATAGTTATGCATGAAGATACTGGAACAGGACTGCAAAATAGCTTTTACCTTCTGGGAATTGTTGGAAGAGATTTCGAACAACAAACCTTTATACACATAAATAAAAAAATAAAAAAATCAATCAATATCACAAATTTATAATATAGGAACTAGAGAAGTAATAAGCAAAAAACATAATGCAGGAGTAAAACAAACTTCTTTCTTCCATCAAACCCCAAAAATAATCCAGCTGCTTCACAGCTGTAGCAGATAACACCTACCAGATATTTAATGAAATATCATGAGGCAGACAACACAATCAAAGGGTCTAATGGGTACCTACACAAATAATGGCAGCTGGAATTCACATCACCTGCAAGATGCTAATTCTCAGCTCTCATGAAAACACCAAGATGCCATGTCACAATGCATATAATGTCATTGTCAAATGAATGTTCTTATGTGAGTGCCCCTATCTTATGTACAACATTTTGAAGGTGACAGCCCTCAGAGGACCTCATTTATAGTCAAAAGACAAAATACAAAATATATCAGTATCCACATTACTCAAAGTAGACCTTTATTAGGCAGGATTGTCAAAGAAAAACTATTTCACTTTATAAACTTCAGTGACTGGTAGTGTTGTCAAGGCAGAAGGGAGCAAACCATATCCATTTCTTGGCAAGTATTAATAGAAAGCCAAATATCACATTTTCTGGTATGTCAAAGCTAGAACAGTGTCAATATGAGGCCTTGCTATAAAAGAATAAAATATGACTTCAATCTTTCTAGACTATACTCTAGAAGAAAAAAAATATGGCTGACTCTTTATCATCACAAGGGCACCTGACATTTCGGGTTCAAAGAGTTTTTGCAAAAAGGAATATAACTTGCTTTCCTGGAAATTATCAGGAAAGTTGTCCCATCCTCTTATTTCCTTATCCCATTTTAAAAAGTTGATTTGCAGAAATGGTAAATGCAGCATACATGAGGTTACATCTATCTCAATTTATCAAACACTATCTCATGACAGTAGAGTAGTCTCATATTGCCAATCTATCTTTAATAACGAAAGTCTATTCCAGTTATCCGATGTACCTTTTTTATGTCAATATCAGAAAGTCATAAATATCTTTTCGGGAAGAAGAGAGCAATTCATAAGGAAAACTTTCGTGTCGAATATGGGCTGCCCCTTTCATATGTCATCGTCATTGGGAGGGTCCTTCTCCCAAATCCATTCATTGCAAAGATTTAATTTGTGTCTTGAGCAAGAAAAAATCCAAAATGCACCGAAATTAATCAATAACAATTTTGCTGTATCGTCAACACCAATCAAAGCCGTACAAATAAATAAATAAAAAATATATATATAAGCCGAAAAAGATGCTACTTACCATCCTGTTTTGTTTACGTTTAGCGACAGCGTGGTAACTTCGCCGGCCGCAGGTAGATGGCTCTGCTCTGAAGCGGATACTGATACATTTGAATTAGAGTTGTCATATTTATTCTATCGTATATCTTATATTACCAATCAGCTTATTTAATATATAATAGTCATCTTCAGCATTTCATGAACGCATGCGTACTTTCTCACACGTAATGATGCGGCGTATATATTCATTTGAAAACGATAGAAACCAACTAATTACCACACAAACGATAAATTAATACCATCCTCTAAAAAATACTTACTTCGCGTATATTTCTCCACGACAAAAAACAATTCAACAAGTCCCCTATCTCACAAAAAGGTTTAAGTCCGTCGATCAACCGCCGTGAGATTCGTAAACAAAGATGGCGGAGGAAGCGTCTTAGCGATTTAGGCGGCGTTTGAATAATGTCTTTGTGTGATTGGAAAGAGACAGAACAAGTATCTTGTTTGTTCTGAAGAGGCTGGAAGTACCATGAAGCTCCTAAAACCGCCTTGGATCAACCATGATGGTGAGTAGGTCAAGTATATTTGGGGGAGTTATTCAAGGTATTGTTTGGGCATGGTGACCTGACCTGACCTCCTGTCTTTAGACGTCAAACCATCTGATATAAGGTTACGTGTCATGTGGTTTACTATTTTGGGGTGTCGGAGGGTCACACTGAAATAGCTACGGGAAGGAATCACACTATACTATTGTGAGAAGATTGAGCCGAAAGGTGGCGGTGCAGGTGGATGGCTTGACACATCGCTTGAGTAAGTTAACGTGCGGTAAACACTATTTATACCGTCTCTGAAGGGTATCAACGTGTGTAATAACTGTGATGTACCACATATGTGTTCTTTATTGCGCGAAGGCCGTATTGTATTTGATAGTGTCGGTAATTTGTGTTTATATCGAGCAGTTGGAAATCTGAAGGGATGGAGTGCATGTTGAACATTTGATGGCATATTTGGAAGACATGGTTCGGTTTATATGTATTTGCCGAATGGTATACTTTAGTTACAGAATCGTTGCCTAGATTCTTAAGAAAGTTATGCAATGTCAATATTAATGAATTTAACATTAATGAACTTGTGATGTGCATTGTCCAGATATAGAATTTAATTTTGTAGACACCAATGCCAGTGATGATATTTGTTGGAAATATATGGATTGCACGTGAGAAATTAGGAAATATGTAAATGATACTCTTAAAGTATAATGACATATTTCAGATAGTGAAATAAATGCAACATTGAGAAGGCCAACATAGGTCTCTTATTTACTGCAAAATGACAAAAATATCCGCTGCATATCGTTGCTCAGAGACTAAGTCCAAGACTCGCTCACACAGCCACAGTCCTTAATATTGCATTTTCTGTAAGGTAGCACTAAGTGTTAAACCATTTACAACGGATGTCCCATACATGAGACACCCAGAAAAATAAACATTGCTGGGCATCCCACCAGTGTGATGTTGGATTGAAGCTCGCGCTCCAAATACGTCATGGGCAGCAGCCAGATTCCGGGCCAGCCAGCCAGCTGTATGGGAGTATATATGAATCTATATTTATGCTGGTGTTGCATAAATATAGATTTCTGTAGGCCTATAACAAGGTAAAACAAATATGTCGCAAAAAATTGAGAACGTTTTATATACTGATTTATTCCTGTACAGTTATGCTCATTCACTGTGCAATAACATCATATCCCTAATGAAATAGTGTCCTTAATTCATCTTCCAAATAATGACATTGTCCTCTACTTTGCTTATTTTATTTATTCTTGCTAATATCTAATCACCAACACTATGAGAAACATAATTATAATGATCCATGAAAGCTATTACATGCAAATCAGGTTAAATTGTTCTGTTTGTGTATAATCAGTAATTATGAAATGATTGGAACTCATAGTTAAGGTTAACTCTGTCTGCTCTTCTAAACGGCCATGATGGTCCACTGCTTACAAAAGTTCGCTGGAAACCGATACAATTTATAATTATCCGCCCTTGCAACTCGATCATTATTATTGCATTACTAATATAGTTATTTCATAATGTTATCTGTAAGAATTTCAGTGTAATAACCTGCAATATACGGTGTATACGCGTGGTCTTCATATTTTGGGTACCACTCAGTGCAGTGCAGATGATACATGATGTATTTTGGCACATGCGCAGATAGGTGTATACGGTCTGTCTACACTCGCATGTGGCATAAAGTAGCATGCCATCACAGTCTCAATATGGAGAGCACTCTAGAAGAGGCAAGCATATATGTATGCTATAGCAAGATAGAATTTAGACTGATTACTTATTTAGAAAAGAGATGGCTTTCGATATCTACAAGCTCCATTTAGCCAGTAGTTACAGGGTGTAAGGTTATTGGACTTTTTCTGGAGTGTTGACAGGCATGGAGGTTTTTGCACAAACTTGATCAACAATACTCTAGTGGTTACTAGAGTATTGTTACTCGTATTATGTGAAACAAAAACTATTGATTTGTTTGCACTAGTCAAATTGTGATAATAATTCATGTATATGTATGTATGCCATACAAGTCAAATTACTCCCAAGATTGTGAATTATCTGGAGAAGTTTTATGTGTTTAGTTCCATAGATACACTTTGTATATAGTATGAAGAATAGGGAACAGCATATGGTAATTTTCAGTGAGATCTCCAGTGTGCATGTACAAATTTCCTTTTTGATATGCTGGAACCAATTTCTTCCACCTTAGGTTGAAATTTCCACAACTTGTGCTTCAATAGTACTAATAAGTATCACTTGTCCTTCTGTAAATCTGGATAATTCAACTAAACCAATATCCAGTTTCAGAGGCAATATGATCTACAGATAGAAAATAAGGGTAGTAAGTGAATTTGTAGATTCCTTTTGTCATTGCCGTGTGTTCAGTTAAAGGTAACAGTTTTGTATTTCTTAAAATATACGGCTGTCTTTTAGGCCAAATTTATTTATAAACAGCAACTTTGAATGCTAACACTCTGAAATTATATTCTCTTATTTAAAAAGCAGCTGAAAAAGAAATTCACCAGTGGCATAAACTTTATTAAAATTGTTATATATTTGCAGGTGACAAGGCAATCTTCAGTGTTGACCTACATCCTGATGGTTCAAGATTTGCGACAGGTGGACAAGGACAGGATTCCTCTGGAAGGGTTGTGGTGTGGAACCTGAAACCAGTTGCTTTAGAGAAATATGAGGAAGATGAGAAGGTAATAATCATCAGATTTTTTGTTTTAATCAAAAGAGCAAGCCTCTAAACCAAAGGTGTCAAACTCAGGACCTGCAGTCCAAATGTGGCCCGCTGGATGGTCATCAGTGTCAGACTGGGTAATGAGAATAATTATTGGTCTGTGAAGTTATAATCATTTTGAAATATCAGTCTTTTTAATGATGATATGGTGAGAAACCAGATATATACCTTTGTTGGTTCTCAAAATGGTAACTGAAATGAAAAGTGGCATGTGGAGAGAGTGACACCCCTTCTCTAAAATAACATTTGCATTGAATGATTTTATGGATACATTGTTGTATGTGTATGTATATGTAGCAGACTTCTGATGACATGATGGATATTAATATCAAATGGGTTGTTACTTTTGTCTACTATTTTCTTAGTAGTGCCCGTTCCAAAAGTTTTGAGAAATCATAGGGGAAAAAAATTCAAAATCACATATGGTACAGTAAATGATAAGATAGGTGAACTACAACAGTAACATTAGGTGTTATTTTGTTGAATAGTAGTGAAATAGATGTATTAGTAAGTATGTTGAAAAAAAAAGCTTCACATAATGCCTATTTGAAAGTGTTATTTAGAGTTACAAAAAGTCAAATGTCGGTCCTAAATTCTGCTTTGATATTACAATATATTTTAGTGTAAGGAAGTATACTAATTTTGTGAAATAAATTTTTCCTTCAGGTACCGAAGTTGTTGTGTATGCTAGACCAGCACTTGGGGTGTGTGAATTGTGTGAGGTGGTCTCAGAGTGGACGTTTCTTAGCTTCTGCTGGAGACGATAAAGTTATTATCATCTGGCAGCAGAGCAGTTATGGAGGCAAGTCCTTTACTCATTTTAGAGTATAGGATTACAAAGAATCAGTGAAGTTGTCAGTGGCCCAGTCAGTAGTAAAAATATCAAGACAATGAGTTAAAAAGGAAGATGTTGAGACAGATAGTGTATTGAGAACATTTGTTCTTGTTTGGTGAAGATCTGTTCCAGATTAAGATATTTTTCAATTCGTATGACATTTACATATTCACTTTTATATCTCTTCAAATATGTTTATTGATAAATTATTAAGAATTTCCTCAGCTTTATGTCACATGATCCTAAAGTTAAATGTTACCAACAGGTGGAGCTGTATTTGGTTCAAATGTTGTGAATGTTGAATCTTGGCGAAGTGTCACAACACTAAGAGGCCACAATGGGGATATCCTCGATGTAGCTTGGTCTCCAGGGGATGTTTGGCTAGCATCTGCTTCTGTAGACAATAATGTTATTGTATGGAATACTGCAAAATGGCCAGGTGAGTAAGAGTAGATTTTTAAAAATTATTATTTTAAAGATATTTTGTTTATATAGTACACATGAAATAGTATTCTCGTTAGCTTTAAGATATCGCTTGAAACAGTACCTTGTAAGGTAGAAAATACATATGTATGTGTTTATCAATCACCTTTCCAGAACAAGTGCAGATTCTTCGTGGACATACAGGATTGGTGAAAGGTGTTACTTGGGATCCTGTTGGTCGTTACTTAGCCTCCCAGGCAGATGACAAAAGTCTAAGGATTTGGCGAACAACTGACTGGACCACAGAAGAAAAAATAATTGACCCTTTCAGTGAGGTGAGAATCTTCCTAGACCATAGTGACCCTGTTTTTAACCTACTAGCAACAGTATGTTTTCAAGCAGAAAATGATATTTTCCGGGTGGCTTCAAAATCAATGTTTGGGTGAGTACGGGAACCTACCTGTATGCCGCCCGCCACAGGTGACAAAA
>NC_091560.1:36557357-36569857 GCF_042767895.1 Penaeus vannamei
ACCTGTCATGACAAATCACTCCACATATTTGATATAAAGACAGGTAATTTAGCTCATCTTTTTTCTTTCACATTGTTATAATTCATTATTATTCCTCATCCTTCCTCCCCATCTTTCCCATCCTAGTCTCCTACTTTGTCCTTCTGCTATTCATCCTTATCCTTATTTCATTCCTCAGTTCTAAAAAAGAATTTTTGAAGAATCTTTTGAGTGAGAAAGGACTTGACATCCTATTTAAATACAAAGGCTTGTTGGTAATTTTTTGAATTTGTTTATAATTTATTTTTATTTATGTATTATATTTTGTGTAATTATTTATTGTTCAAGAAGAAAAAAATTCTTTGTACTTAGTGCCACATCTTATTGATTAATGTTAATGCAGTTAGAGTATATTATAGGTGTAAGTATATGGACACAAATTACGTATGGTACTTTAACTTTCCAGGGGAAATGATGTTACCCCCAGTACAGCTTCAAGGAAAGGCATCACAGCTTTTCGTCCATGAGAACTGCTTGATGGTTATAACAACAGAAGCCACTCTCACAATCTGGGACATCAGTAAGAAGAAGCGAATTCTCTCAGAGACCATTCGACATTTAGGTAGTGTATTGTTTGTATTATATCTGTACATTCAAACTGAAAAAGCAGGTTTTGGAGAGAAAGAGAGAAAGAGTGAGAAAGAAAGAAAGGGAAAGAGGAAGAGAAAGAGAGAGAGTATAGATAAAGATATATATCGATATATATAGATGTTATATATGAATATAGATATTAGATATAGATATATAGATATTATATATAGATGTTGTATATAGATATAGATATTATATATAGATATAGATATATATAGATATATAGATATATGAAGATATAGATAGATATTATATATATATTATTATATATACATATATATCACACACTCACTCACTCACTCACTCTATGGAATTGAGAAATATTTACATTAAGACTGCAATCACTCTTGGATTACTTGTGGAAGATATTTGCCACCTACCATTATCATGTTTACCATCCATACTTGTTCTAATTTTTTAAGTGCTTCTTTTTGTCCTTCATCTATTTCAAGAATCATTATTAAGTCATTCATTTATTTATTATAGTTGAAGGGCGTAACGGCGGAGTGAAGGCTGTCCAGCTCACTGCTGAAGGTACACCAGTTGTACTGCTTGCATCAGGAGAAGCCTTCACCAGATGCCATGACCTGGAGGCTTGGCTTTTGTTAGGTGATTCTGCCAGTGTACGGCGAGTCCTGCAGCCAGAATACACAATGCTGCCTCCCTGTCATCAAAGTGAATATAAAGCAAGACCTCTTGCTAGTCTCTTGCACCAGACTGCTGCCTAGTAAGTATAAATGTAATGATTTGTGTCAGAGGATAATTTCCTAGCAAGATCCTTTTGAGCATTACTAGATGAACACATACATGATAGTAAAGGTATTATATACCGTTTAAAAGAAGTAATATGTCATATGTACTTTCAGTTCTGGCTCTTCAAGAGTGACAAGACCTCTGATCCCAGATGATGCCAAGCAGAACTTGACTGAGGTCTTCATCAACCGCATGCTGACATCTGCCCAGTATCTCAGAGCAGCCCAGGATTACAAATTTTGGTTGAAACGTAAAATTCAATTCTTCATAAAAGAGGGTAGGTTTTTGTTAGTATTCCATGTTTTTATTTTGAATACTAATTCAGCTTCTCTGTTTTGTAAATTTTTTTGAAGTTTGATTGTGAATTTGATATTTTAATTTCTCTTTTTTAAGGGCTTGAAAAGAAATTGCGAGATGTATTTGATGACCTTCTGGGACCGAGACATAGTGGATCTATGGACAATCAAGATCAAAATGGATGGATGCCCAAGATCATGGTGTGTTATTTCAGTAAATTTAAACTACTTACCTACGTGAAATTGAGGAAAGGAAATTGTTCATCAAACAATCATTATGAAATGCAGAAAATTGTATATTTCATGTTTAGTTATCTTTAGGAAGCACTTTTTTTATGTCTTGTATACCAATCATGGTAGTGAAGTTTATTTAAATCATTAGTCTTTCTAATTTTTTTCTGAAACTTTCCAGGACTTTGATAAAAAGAGTCTGCTTGAAGAGTTCCTTCGAGAGATTCTGCTTGCTGAGAACTCCTTGCAGCTACAGAGGCTCTATTCTGAGTATAAGGAACAGCTGGAAGGCAACCTTATAGACACTATTTAATGTAGCATACTTGGGCATACAATTTTGATATAATACTGATATTTCGAGAAGTACTGTAATCTTTATCTCGTGACCAATATCTTGAATTTAGATGCTGTTAGTGCTTATATGTCTTTAGTTGAATTTTAGCCATGGATTTTGTCGTCATGAGTTGTAGAAAGAAATGAAGGCTGACTTCTTATGAGGCACCCCAATATCTTGACAAATTTGGAAATTGATTTTTGTGGATAATTGCTAACCCAAAATCATTACATAAACTTGAGGTAATCAGATAAATAACTCTATGAAGTCAATCTTATTAATTCTACTCCTTTTTAAAAACAGTCCCTGCCTTTTGTATAAATATTGTATTTTAGGGTTTTGTGCATAGTGTTCACATGTGATGACGATAGTAATAAGACTGGCGATTAGAAAGCAGCCATTGCTATATGATAATATACATATTTAAAACTGGTGAATAGCATGAACTAGCAATAAGCCAGCTTAGTTCATGTATTGCTCTATTATGCATATGTTTAACTATAAATTGATGTTATTCAAGACAAAGATCACTGCCAGTGACATCTCTTGCCTTAAACAAGTTTGTAAACTCGATAATACTGGCTTTCTTACATTGAGCCAGATATTATGAGGTTGGCTCTGACTACTCAACTGCCAGAAGAACTGTTTCCACTCACTGCCAGATCATATATATATATAAGAGACCCGGTGTCTGCTACATGGTAGAGCATTAGGTTATCAAATAACTGACCTCGTACCTGTAGCTCCTTACCCTCCCTGATGCACTGCCAGTCGTAAAAATGAACTTAAATTAGAAAGTTGGTACATAGGAAGTGTGGGTATGAATGTTTACAATGATGTAAGTTTACCTGTATAATCATGCAATTAAGTGTGAAATTCATGAAAGTTAGCAAGCATAAATGCTAGTGAATGCTGTACATAAGTATTCATTATATTAATGACAATCTTTTTGTGCAGCAAAAAAAAAAAAAGAAAAAAAAGTCAAGCGCTGTATGAGGTTACCATTTTAGTAATTAATGCATCAGTCATCCATCAGTTCATTTCACTTTCATTTATTTTTGCAAATTACAATCGAAACCATTCCTGTTTTCAGCATCCTGATGTCTTTCATACATAAAAATGAATGGAGTGATTTTTATCCTCTTCCTTCCTTTATTTATTACTTTTTTATTAGTTACTTTATTTTTTGATACTTCTTAAAAGGAGAGGAGATTATAATATTAAGTTTTAAACTATACTGAACACTGCCAGCATTATATGAGACATTTGTGATCTTTGTATTTTCTGTAATGCAACATATACAAGGCTTAGTCCTGCACAATTACTGCCAATGATAATTAAGACTGAAGGATAGTAAATGAACAATTTCAAAACAACGTATATTACATATTTACAATATCAACTGCGTTTTACTTTAACAAACCCTGAAATCATAAATGACTTCTATGATTACATAATGATGACAAAGAGCAGTACTTACTCTTTGTGATAAATATACATAGTGAAGTGAACAAGTGTGAAGAAATGACCAAATCATGTTAATCCCATTACAAATCCAAAAAGTTGATGTCCCTCATCTTCAAAATCAAATTAACCTTTTTTCCTGTAACTGATGAGGCATTTAAACACACAAAATACTTGGAAAATACAAAATCTCACCTTAAATGAATTTGGGAATGTTTATATTTTTTCTGGTCTAGTCCTCTGAAATCATGAACATAAATTGCAAGAAAAAATAAGTAAATAAATTATATAGTTCTCAATTACTTACACATTGGATTGTCACACTGAGTAACTTGGTTTCACAAAAAAGGCTCAAAGTACCCTAGTTTAATTATATTTGCACTAGCACTTTCCTAAATATTCCTACAGGTGATGATTGCATCTATAGGTATCTATCAATGTCTTCAAAAACAAATGTCACTTCAACAACGGAATCCCATACTTTGTAAATATTAGTGCTTATTCCATTTACAACTTCGGTGGAAGCTCTTAATCATTCTTTTCCTGCCTGTAACATTGTGTTCAACCTTTCACAAATTGGAAATTATAACAAATTGACAAATAAAATGTTAGTCACTTTAATCTCACTGAAGGCATTTGTGAACCAGGAATTTATAGAGAATGTTGAATATGTTTGAAAGAAACATATAATAAATTCTAGCTAGCCATACACAAATCAGTAACAGTTAATGGTTGAATCTTCCTCTGACAGTTAGAACACAGATCTCAAGGTAACAATTAGGATACTGAAAACAAGCTTTTAGTTTATAGAAGAATATCTGTAATTTCCACATACATAATGGTATAAATATTAATTTTCCATTTCAACATCAAAATATCTTTAATCTGTAGGAAATTGCCTAGAAACTATTTCTGCATGTGTATATCACATGTCTTAACTTCTTTCATTAATATGCAGCTTTACATATTAGTAATTTCCAAATAATGACCATGCTAGATATTATAATTATAACATTTTGTTCCAGGGAAAAAATATAGTTGTGCCCATTAACTAAATAATTTACAATTTCTTAAAAAAAAAAAAAAAAAAAAAAATGCTGCCTAAATTGATTCACTATACAAACTGCTCTGTACTCTGTGCTGACAAATCAAGTATCCTCCAAGCAGCTCTGGAATCCAGCTCTGTCTGGTCTCGACATAACACCCAAACATACTGAACGCGTAGCACTTTGCTTGGATCCCCTTCTACAACCTGAAAAATTTAATAATTATTGATACTAATTTACAAAAAATAAAAGTCCTCAGTGTATCATAAATAAGTATGTGTAAAAGTACTCAAATCGGCCACAGTTTACCTCCCCCTTTTGATTTCGTAGACACATAATCTGTTGCGACTGGAAGGATATGGCGAGAACTGGTCCCTCATCCATTACTTTCCCCATGACCAAGTCCACATTGTCAACATCTAAAACCTGGTTAGAACAACACCTAGTAAATTTTTTTTTAATAATTATATTCACAATCTCACTGAACTATCTTTCATGAACATAAAATCCACAATGGATTAAGTTTATGAATCAAATAAAATTATTTTTAAGAAGAGGAATGTATACATCAATTCTGAAGAGAAAAATAAATATGACATTAACTCACCTTTGAATCAAATTTGAAACCTAATTGATAAGCTTGCTTTACAGGTGTTGCTAATACAGAAAAGGCTCGCTCATAACACCAGTCCTTAAGGATCTAAGGAGAGAGGAAAAATAAAAAAATAAAAAAATAAAAAAATCAAGATGAAAACCTTTACACTTCCAAGATTTTATCTTTGCTATGCATCATACCTGTTTTAAGTACTATCCTTGTTTTGTTCTAATAATTCTAAATACATCTGAAAGTTTCCACACTGCAGTTATATACATCAAAGTTACTGCATCAATAAGATGTAAGTCAGTCGGAGAGACACCTATCAACTTTATAACATTTCTAAGGTTTTAAATCTTCCATCACACTGAAAATACAGAAAACACCCTTCTTCACTATTAATTACATAATAGTATGTAAATAATTTTTAACAAGAAACCTTAAAGAAACCAACCTCTAGATCTGGTCTGATCATAGCTTCTAAAACATTTGGAATCATATCATATTCACATTCTAGAAGAAACCGTTCTTTGTCGAATGTTGGGTCCATTTTGCATATCTCAGTCAAGGCTTCTGAGAGCTCAGTACGCTGGAAGACTCCACCAAATAATTCTGATACCTTTAAAAAGTTCATGAAAAAGTACATTAATCACAAATAAATCAAGCTTCCAAGAGAATAGCTAAATTCATATCATTTTATATATGCCCAAGAAAATAAAAGTTCATTCATGGCAATAGAAAATAACATTCATGTTCAAGTAGCAAAGAAAACTGTTATATTTATGTAGTTTCGTAGATTTTCCATTATATGAAAAAATTTAAACCCTAACATCACAAAATTTTCCAAAATAGGACCACTGTCCTTACCTTATCTTTCACTAGCATTGAAGCACGGACAACTGGATTATCACTCTCATCCAATTTTGTTTTCCATACCAATACTCTGTTAACATATGGGTTATTGTCCTTGAAATTTTGCCAACTTTGAGCAAACTGAGAGTCTTTGTGTAGGACCATACCACTTGCCTCTGTGTTAGCCTGAAAAAAAATATATTTGTTGAACCTAATGATTGCTGTAACTCATTTAAATGCAACTAAAATATATTGTATGGAATATTGAAATATATAATTCAATAAACTCCTATCAAGGTAATTAACCACAATTAAAAAAACTCAAATAAATTGAAGTAAGAAGAAATAAAACAATTCAAATCTTGGAATATATGATTTGACTGAAGATATTATAAAAAAAATATATCATATTTTTTCATATTAACTATGATTGGGAGGACTATTACTTATAAATGAAATAATACAGGTTTGCTGATCTTAATTTCTCTTAGAACAAAGTTATCTCCGTAAGGGCAACTTCCATCCTTGACCAAACATCAAGTCACTACTAATGACTGGAGGAGATACCTGAATGCACAATTAGCTATTGGTTGGTGGAAACCTCACAATGTTTGTTTATCCTGACCAGGTGAATATTATGAATATTCCCTAAACCCTCTTCTTAACATAACTTCTCTTTTTAAAATGATGAATTAGTAAGAATTGTGCTTCTGATTTACTAGTATGTCTTACAAGAAGACTCATACAGCCGATAAAAAAAAAAGAGAGAAAGAAAGAAAGAAAACATGCACATATGAAATCCACAGAATCAGTACTTCTAAAAACACACCTGAATAATCCTCTGTTCTGCTTCAGGGTCTCGTTCTACTCTTTTTCTAAGTTCCCGAGGAGCTCTGTAAACCCTGGCTCCAGCACCACCAAATGTGGAGTGGTCAATCTCTTCTTTCACAGCCTTGGCAGTTTCAGAGATGGTTTTGAATGTCTGGGTCTTGCTTAATTCCTCTCCTTTTTGTGAAATGGTCTGGCTAACCTTTTGTGCCTGCCTTGTTGCCTCTTCAGTCATTTTTGCTGAAAAGAAAATTATATTACCCTTTTCGCACTTCTCCATGGCAAGAATGTCTTGATTCTTTTACACTTACAACCCCTCCATTATTTTTTTAAATACAAGCAAAGGAGAAAAATATACGTAGTAATAAAACTATTCTACAATCACTTACAGGCTTTCTGAAGGATTTCTGCCTTCTGAGCTTCTTCAACTGTTTCTGAAACACGTTTCTTCAAGAATTCTAACTGCTGCTTAGCCTTTTTGCTTCCTTCTGCTGTTTCCTCCTCTACAGACTGGTATTTCTCTCTATAAGAGAAGCAATATCTAGTTTTACATTGGCTACAAATGGAATGTACAGGGTAGATTTTTCCCTGTATGCAGTCCATCTTTATGAGCAAAATTTAAATAAGAAATAGTTTTTTGAAGCCACAAACATAGTTAAAACAAATCAGCAAGTTTAAACCTAGCTCCCAAAACCTCACCTGGCTTTCTGCAAGGCTTCAGATTTCTCAAGCTTTTCCATATCTTTTCTAAATTCCTTCAAGCTCTCTTTCATCTTCTGATTTCTTGACATTTCTTCTCGGAGATTCTCGATAATTTTCCCTAAGAATGTTGGTGGTCTTTGTGGTGGAGGGGTGGCACTGTAAAATCTCTGCAATATATGAACTTCTATTAGGTGTTGAATCTTAAAAGGTTGCTAAGAGAATATATCTATCATGAATATTAACCACACAAAATAAATAATATCAAAATTAGAAAAAAAATTAAAGTTTAATACAAATACATTACAATTTTATTTGTACAAAATATGAAGTAAATGAGGATTCTATCTCAACCCTATGATGACAGAGCCAGAATTTGTGATGCAATATTATGCAACAGTCTAAGACTTTCTAGCTAGGCCTAAGCTATTTACAGCCCGCTTGGCTGTTGTGAGTCATGACGTGTAAATACGACACAGGCCATTACGTTATAACAGCTATAACCATACACATCACTGATGGATTAACATCCACTTCCTATTTCTTAAAAAGAAAATGCAGGCTTACACAAGCAGAATTAAAGTTAGCCACCTGTAAGGAGTGATTGCTGAGTCCTTGTGTTCCAACTGTGGATGCCAATGCCTGGCACCCAGGAACTCTTCCATTCCATGATGGAGGGTGCCTTCCCTTCACCACCAAACATCTGGAGGATCCCTGTAAAATTCAAATATAAAAAGACTGATAAGTCATGCTGAATCAAATAAAACAACTCTCTTGTTCATAAAGCATTCACACAGGTAATGAAGGCTGCATTTGGAAAGTTTTACAATATTTCTGCATTATTCACAAACACAAAAAAGGGATTATGTTCATACTGTCCCAGGCTGAAATTTAAAAAGTTTCTATTCCCTACAAACTGACAACCTACAGGTAATTCATGAACCTAAGGCCTCAACCTCCTGAATATGAAGTTTTTAAATTGTTATAGAGGCATCAGGCAAAATATTCAAACCACCTCCTATGTGTATGACTTCTATGACAGACATTGGACTGGTTCCCTATCTAATAATCAAGCACCCAGAAGGTTTAAAAGCTCATCTTACTTATGGAGATTTGCTGCCTTTGCCAGAATGCATAAAGCACACCCACCACAGCAACAGCTTGATTCATAGTGATGTTTCTTTGATTAGCAACAGACATCTATTTTTCTCTATCTCTCTGCTGTCTTTATTTCAAACCCTGATAAATTAATAATTTGCATACATTCCTAAATGTGTGTGCTCAATGCCTCAGTGGGCTTGGGTGCCTGAGTAGTTCCCTTGTGCTTTTGGAATTGGAGCCTTTTTAGTGCCACTAATCATTAGGACTCCTTTCATTCATAGCACACAAGGAAGTGGCAATTTACAGGACCTCAAGGTCCTGTAGATCATTCAACTTGTGCCTTGATCTTTTTTTTTTCTTTTTTTTTCTGTATATGAAAAGGTCATTCTTAACCAAATCCAGAATGGTTGGGTTATCATCTAGAACTACAAGTAAAAATCTAATAAAAATCAGTATGTGCACACAAAGCTAGGGCAATTTGAATATGCAACGGACAAAAAGTTGTATTCATCAGTATTAGAAATAATCTACAGACACTAATGCTAGCACCACTTATTAAAGGAAAAGCTTTTGGAAAGCACCACTCACGGCCCAAATCCACTCAGTGCTCCCAAGTTTTAGCTTTATCTCTTTGTGCATACAGAGGTGAAGGCAATGTTTGTAGGGGGGATACTGACAGGCAGAACCCCCCCATGAATCCTCTCTTTGGGCAGTTCAAAAAGGGCACAGCCAGTCACAACAATGTAAATCGTTGAAAAAAGAAAATTGTGACATCAATCAGTAAATGGTATTTGTTATCCACTGTATGCCCACTTTATTAGTAATCTGTGCTAACTTATAAAAAACATGACATTAAGAACTCTGGCTGTGTAAGGGTTTGTGGACTTAGACTCTGAGCAGTTATATGCAGAGGATATTTTCGTTATTTCATAGTAAATATGAGACCAAAGCAGCTTAAACTATATTGTATCCTATTCTACTTCTTCCCCAATCTCAAATGCATTTCATCACTGCACATGAACTTAACATAATAACTTCCCATATATTTGCTTGCATTACATCCTTAACAATCACCTCTGAAACAACAGCTGATCATGAACTCAACCCTGATCAATAAACCCAGTGAGGGTTTAATCCCTTCCTCATCACATGCCACACTACACAACTGCACTTCTATTTCTCCTGATTATTTTCAGGTTTTCATCTTTCTTGTTTTGATTTTTCATTTTTATTGCACGAACCTATGCTGAACGTTTCCCCGAAAATGCAATAAATGTCAAGAATACTGAAGTAGCAATACCAGTTATATTATCTACTTATGCAAGTGAAAATGAGGGTAATTCCTTCAATTAATACAATACCACAGTACTTTATTTTCCATCTTGTTATGAAACAATATCAAAACGAACAAGAATGTCGATCAGTGAACAGGGTGCCAGTATCATAAAGAGAGAGCATACAAAGAGAATAAAATGGGAACTTTACTTAATTCAAATCCCAAAAAGATTTTAAAAGTTTTAAGCTTTTGAAAACTTGCACACGACGAACATTGTATTGGAATTACTCTTTCTGATGCAATGTCGTCGCATTGGAACACACTGTCATCAGAATAAGGTAAATCAAGACATTATTCAACATTTTCAAAAACGAACAAAAATAAACAAGATCAAACATTCATTCATTCAAAATACGATTCATGGTTTCTTTGAGCCGGTAGCAGACGATACTCAATTTCTCCTCATTTCTAACTTAAATTTACACTCATGCACAACACACAATGCTCCCAATAATCTCCCTAATCCCCTCCAGTCCCTAATCCCCTTAAATTATCCCTAAACAGTGGTGAAAATGCCTACTCACAGAAAAAGGCAAATGTTTCCACGCTCGGGTTATGGAGGCAGCCATTCCTTACGAGAAACTTCACCTGCAACTAAATTGTGTAATTTCTCTCGCTTTTCCCGTATTGCCACTTCAAATTACTCTTTAAAAAATAATTTGTAGTTTTTCTTCATATATTAATATATTAGATCTATTCGAGTTAGAATGAGTCATTCCACTACCAGAAATGTTTTTATATACATCATTACCCTTAACCCTCAATATACTTCATAAAAGTAACAAAAATACAATTAGAATAAAATTCAGAACTCATTTTTGCGTAGAAAAAGTCAAATCACAGAATTTGCTCCAAAAAACCCAAACGGGAAAAGAACCAAACCGATGTTGATAGTTGTTGTGGTTCAGCGGGAGAGCGCGGAGCCTCGTCTCTTCGTCTCTCACATAACTCATATTTCCCAGTTTTCCTGTCCGCCCTGTGGCTTTATCGGGCTCAAAGATGAACAAACGCAAGGCGAAAGCCCTCATTGACTCGGACAGTGACGACGAAGGCGGAAGTGGCTCGGATATTGACTCGGTGAGGAAAGAGTGGTGGTGTGGGTTTTTAAAGTTCGTGTTGGAGTGAATCCAGAGATTTTGGGGAAGGATAATGCTATGGATAATGTGTCCTTAGTGGCTGTAATCACGCATTTATGCCAACAGTCATGAAGGTAGACTCAGAGTTTTGCACTTTATGCGTATCGGAAGTCGAGAAGACGAACGATTATTGATGTAGGCCCATAATTTCCCGTTATATACCGGTAGACATATTTTATTAAGTTTAGATTTGTTATTCTCTTTTTCCGATTTTCATTGCGACGAAAGTTTTCATTTGAGAAGCCAGCATTGCAATTTTTATTTTTGGTTTGATTCTGGCAAGTCGCTGTTGGGGATAGTAAAGTTTGGAAAGTTGTTTTTTATGAGGCAATTTTTCAGAATACCTTTGAATAACCAATTGCAACAATTTGGAATCATTGTATTTCCGTCACTCTCTCCTATCTAAATATATTGTAATTATGCTACAGAAACCCCCAATTAGAGACAATCTTGATACCCCAGAGGGCATGAAGAGTACCAGGGAAATTGTTGGGTAAAATATGAATAATATATACAGAATCAGTTACGACTCTGCAAGGGATTCTACCCCATGCAACCCCCATCCTGGGCCAGACTGGTAACTTTACAAAGTGCATGTGGAAGCTTTGATTGAGATTGTTGTGTGCATGTGGTTGCTCATTTGAAACTGTTTGGAAAAAATACATGAAAATAGTATGATAGCAAAACTACAAAAATTTCTACCACTATCCTAACATTTTGCAACTTGACACCAATTAGTGGTTAATAAGGTAAGAAGAAGAAACTTAAATGCAACATGTCGGAAAGATGCACACTTGATATAATGGCTGCATATTTGGGGACATCAACTGTGCCCTGAATTTCTTCTGTGCATGAAGCAAAGTTGTCATTCTGGCTCCTGGGTCAGCGCCCCTGCAATGGAAGACAAAGATTCTTCCACCTATTCACAGCAGGGTAGAGTGTATGATCAACATGTAGGAGCACCTAATGCCGAGGCTGCCCAATGCTCTGTCCTGCTGTGAATACATGGAGGATTCTTCGTCTTTCATTACAGGGATTGAGTGTTGGCAGCCCCACCCCCCTCGTGGAGGGAGGTTGTAGGGGGCTGAGCACCTTGTATTAGACAATATATTGACTGATCCTTGTATGTTATATACATTTTACCTGGTTTCCCTGGTACCTTTCATGCGCTCCTTTGCTATCAGGGAGGCAGGTTGCAG
>NC_091560.1:36587357-36599857 GCF_042767895.1 Penaeus vannamei
TCTTGTCTAAGATCTCTCATTTTTGTTCAATAGGAGGAAGAAGCTGCCAAAAGAAAACAAGAAGACGAGAAGAAAAAGGATGATGAACGGAAGAGAGTGCAAGCAGAAGACCTGTTTGCAGCCCACGATTTTGATGTCAAAATTGACTTGGATGTGTCAATGCCAGGTTAGTTTTCCAGACTTGAGAGTTTATTGGCTTTATTTGAGAAAAGGGTGATGGATAATTTTTGTAAGATATTTATTCTGATTTTTGTATATATTTTTGTTGCATCTTTCATGAACAATTATGTTTAATTGTATAAAAGTTCATATTTGATTTCCCCCTTATCATTTTCTGTTTTTCACAACTCACACAGCCACAGCTCCCTTGGCACCAAAAGCAACAATAGGTAATGCAACCAATGGAAGCTCCATAGGAACTGCACCAAAAAGATCATTAAATCTTGAAGAGTACAAGAAAAAGAAGGGCTTGATATGAAGGGCCAATGCATAGGAAAGTAGTTGCAAGTACACTTTCATTGAAATAGCCGAAGTGAACCAAAAAATAGCCATTTCCATCCGCAAAACTTGATGACCTTATTGCAGTCCTTGTTTTGCCTGACTGCTTGGTTGATTGCCAAAAGTTATGTTCATGTAAAGATTTGTCACAATTGTGTAGGGGGATATTTTGGTAAGGCTTGTTGCTGCTGGTTGGCATGACTTAATTATGATGAAGTCAGCATTGTAGTGGATATATTGCAATGCAACTGAACTTACCTAAACTTGTAATGGTTTTACTGTCATCTAAAAGGTATTTTGGAAACTGTAATAAGTTGGGCAGTTCATTATTTTTGTAGGTTAAAACATTGACATGGAAGAGTCAAATTGCTCTTGCAACATAGGTTGCTATCACTGCATATAATCATGGCATTAATAACATAACATATTAACTGTTGGAAGCAGTTATTGCTCATGCTGATCTTTTTATATGTGCAAACAAAACCTATGTAATAATGATAAGCTAATTCATTTAGTTTTTTGTTCTTTTTTATCCATTATAAATCAGTTTTTTAAACAATACTGCATGTCTTCAGACAGTTTATGTAAAATGTAAAATATTTTGGACACAAGCTAGTGGTTGACACTAAGGGCATTTTTGAAATATCCATTTCGTTGATTGGGATTTTTAGGTGTTATCTGTATGCATGTTATCCTGCTTTTTATTGACGAGAAAATCATTGGTGCAACCTTCAATAGTCTCATTGATAACAACAACAAAAAAAGTTTAGTTCAAGGAACAGCATAAAACCAGTAGACAGTCACTTTAGAGGTAAGAAAGAAAAGAAAAGAAAAAAAAAAGGATTAATTTATTCGTCATTACCCACTTTGATAATCCTTCATAAAGTGCAGTTAAAGATTTGCCATGCAAGTCTTCTCTTTGACAGCAAATCTTGTCAGTATGAGTCTTGTTATTTATTGAATCATTTCAGATCAGCTCATAAACATAACACTAGGAACACATCATTATCTCAGCAAATATCATACATTTTCATTTATTACTAAGTTTGATAAATATGGGTCTCATTTGGATCCTGGAATGTTAACTGATGTATAAAATATTTTACGCAGTTTAGTGGAAAAGAAGCAGAGTAAAAACTCAAAGATGTATATTACTGTTTTAATATCCTATTCTTTTAATTATAGTAAGAAAAAAAGGAGGCAAGCATTTGAGGGAAACAAATTATGAAAATTTGACGGCAAGGTGGGAAAAATATAATTGGGCATTTCCTATTCAACTAGTGCCTTTAGTTATTTTTGGATTCTTTTCATTTGTTGGAGGATAAATTTTACCCAACATTCCTCATAAATATGTACAACCTCAGTCTAACTGATATATCATCAGTTATTGAAAATTTTCTGGTCAACATCTGAGGTCATTAGTGGTGTATTCAGAATATAGCAAAATGGTAAGGCTTGGGGACAAAGCCCCTAGGTAAGGAAAGGTCATACTGCACCATTTTAAAATGCCCCCTGATCCCTGTCTGTCTATTGTCATAGGGGTGCTTAAGACACGAGGACTGAGGCCCAATGTGGGGGGGTCCACCCTGCTTTGGACCCCAGCCCTTGCCTCAACTAATTTTGCGTGGTCTTTTCCTGTCTTTTTCCTTCTCTTTGTCAACCTTTTCTTCTGTCAATATCCTAAAGTGTAAGAGTCATGCTGAAAGGATGAAGGGCTGGCGTTGTGCAAGCCCTGATTGAGGTTGTGTGCTGTGTTGGTGCAGTGGTAAGGTGCTGGTCTAGCAATCTTGCAGACCTGCGTTCAATCCCACGCCCAGGCCAGTGAGTGGTGTCCCCGGCCATTCCTTGCACACGGGGTGATTTGGGCAAAATAAAAGAGACTTATATAAAGTAAGTCACAGCAAAGAATATCCATTGTAACAAATGGAATTAAAACAAACTGAATCTGAATGGCCTTCCTACTCGTTTGCTATTCTCACTTTACCCTATTCACTACCATAATATCCTATAGTGCTCTACAACTTTTAACATCTAATATTTTGTCTTAATTGTCAACTCAATTTTTACCTTTTTTCCACAATACTTTCATTACCTGGTGGCCTTGCCACCATGCCATGCCCTATTGCTATATTTTGTATATGCTGCTAATGACCTTTGAAGTTGACGAAACAAAATTTTCAATAAATAAATTAATGTTAAAATGCTGTGCCAAAAAGGGTAAAATGAGTAAACAATTAGGACAAATTATGTTAGATGTCAAAGGTTGTAGAGTGCTGCATGTTAGTATGATAATGAAAAGGGTAGAATACAGTATGAACGCTGTTCAGGACTGACAAAAAAACAGCCCTTCATCCTTCAGCACGACTCTTACACTTTCAAATGTAGAGATAATATGGGGTGGAAGAAGAGAAGGATAAGAAAAGACCGTACAAAATTATTTGTTGCAATAGCTGAGGATGACTGATAAAGTGCACACTACACCTAATGGAACCACCAATTTAATGACCAAAACAAGATTGGTATGCCCTTGCTAAAATGAGAACAATAAAATGGGTATACATTTATTTTTTCCATTTAAAGTAATCTGGAACAATTCAAGTAACACTTAGGAGAATACCCATTAGTCAACAGGTATCATAGGTCTTCCACCCATAAATAGTTTTACCATCTGATTGTTTGTTCTACTACTTTGTTAAAACTGCCTGTATTCACTCTTTTTTACTTTTTTGTCATTAACTATTTACTATTATTATTTGATATCCCCCCCTCCCAGTCCCATGCCTGTTGTTATGCATTTCCCCTCCTCTAGGCCTCAGCCCTTTGTTCAACTAATTTCTCCCCCTTTTCTTTTCCTTCTCTTCTCCAACTCCTTCTGTGAGAGCTGTGTTGAAAGGATAAAATGCTGGCTTTGGGTCATTCCTGAATGGCCTAAGGGAGCCATGGGCACGGTATTTCCATTTAGTTATCCAAGTCACCCACCCAGGTCATTACCCAACTTTCACAAAACATTCTTCCCTCTCACCTAACCTTCTCCACTCTATCTCCTCATCCACCAGTATTCATTTCCAACCCCCTCCCCCCTTATTACTAATTTTCATCCAAATTGTTGCATACAATCAACACCACTCCCTCTTCCCCTTATCCTTGTCCTACTGGTACTCTCCTCTACATTCCTTCCGATTACTCGTTTTAGCCTAGCTAAGACGGATCAATTTTATGCAATTCCCTCTACAGTCCCTTACTCAGACAATACCCTTCCAATGATGTCTCCTAAAGCCTGCAGGGAAAGTTTCCTTCCACATCATTTATGCCTTGTCATAGTTACATCCAAGTCCCAGGCTTCAGCATTATCTACCCTGATTGACCTCACTGGCAAACTTCCTGCCCAACCTCACTCCTCCCATATTATTTGTATCAGAATTCTTGGACAGTCAAACTTCCTAAATGTGACCCCAAATCATGCCTATCCCTCATCCACCCCCCAATTTTTCTGCTACCATTCTCTCTACACTAGACGTGATTGCTGACATCCATCCATCCTCCACCTCGTGCTCCTCCTACAGCCCTTCCTCCTAACGCACCCCATCCCCCATGCTCCAACAGCACTATATCCCTTTCCTTCCTTGTTATCCCTTCCACTCCCTCTTGGAAACACGCACAACTCCTTTTGTCATCACAGTGCCCTTCCTTATTTCTTCCCCTTTTGACAGTAACCCTAGTACTTGCACTTGACTGTCTCATTCCCCAAATTACTCTCCTATTTCTCTTACCTCTTTCACATGTTTCATAATAGCTCTTTTATGCTGGGATAGTTGAGGTTTCTATTCCCACAGACCTGTATCCTCCATTAAATCTAATAACCCTTTCCCCTGACCTACTCGCCTGCTCTTGAACTATGATGCTACAGCTTTCCTTTTAGAGGCCGCTGTAAGTCTTCCACCATTATTGTCAAGATTAGTTTCCATAGATATGACCCCTTGATATCTATATGGGCAGTCTCTCCCTCCCTATCAGACCATATCAACTTTTCCCCCATTAATTTCAGAATTATTTGCTTCTAGGCCACCCTGCCAAACACTGCTACTCCACAGCCTAATGCCCTCTGTGTGCCCAACCAAGTCATGAGTGATCAAATTGCTCTGCACAATCACACATGTGCCAATTGTGGTGGCTCCCATAAAGTACTTTATAGGGGCTGTCAGTATGTACAAGTTTAAGTCTGAGGTAGCAATTCTCAGATATCTGTCTCACTTTCTGTGATGCCAGACATGAAGTACTTCTCTCTTATACCCTACTCTATTACTGTCCATTGCTCTGTGTAATGGACTGTATTAGTCAAAGTTTATACATTAGCCCCAGTATCTCTACCTCATCCCACTTGTATCCCCTCCCTCTCACATCAAATCTTTTTGCCATTCTAAATCCAGACCCCCCAATATCTATCACTATTCCAGACACTCCAATCTCTACTTCCCCAGCCCTCCTAATACCTTGCTCATTGTGGTCGTGGAGGCTTTGTAGACGGAGACTGAGGCCCAAGGTAGGGGATTACCCCTACCTTGGGCCTCAGCCAATTTTGCATGGTCCTTTCTTCTCCCCCTTTCCTCTTCTGTATCTTCTTCATCCCCTCTTCCATCCCATTCCTTAGGTGAGAGCTGTGCGGAAAGGATGAAAGGCCAGCTTTATGTCAGTTATTAATGGCCTCCGGGAGCCATGGCCACAGTATTTCCTTAGTTAATTGCTTACCCCTTATGGGGACCCTGAGGTATAGACTGTTTCTTTTCCCCATTTTATTCAAGCTCACCATGGCCAATAATGAAGATTCTTTACCCTTAATAAGGCCATTAAGGCTTGCCCCTTTATGAACTAGCCTATCTGAATTCAATTTTGATGGTTTTCTGATGGCTGCCCCTCATTTGACCATGGCTCCAACCACTGATGCTAATATCCGCTCCTTGATGTTTACCAACAACTATCCATTCTGAACCACCTACCCAGGTTATTACTCACCCTCCAGAATGCACTCCTTTCTCTCTCCCAACATTTTCTTCTCCATCTCCTATTGCACAGTCTTCTTCAATGTGTGCCTCCTCTTACCTTATTATTACTCTTCATCCTTATTGTCCTCACCCTATAACATCTTACTCCCACCCTCATCCTTCTACTGCCTCTACATCTGCAAACCTTTTGAGTACAATATACACTAATTATACTGGCAAACCCATTCCTGCCAAACCTCACCTGTCTCTTAATACTTGTATTGGAACTGTTCCTATCCCCCCAACAACTTGTCGTATCTACAACAATAACTGGTCAGACTGAAAATGACCTACTTACCTGCCTTGCTGATAATGATGCAGTAGCAGTACAAAGCTATACTATTCCTCCCAGAGGCCAGCAAAAGTCCCATGTCAATACTGCCAAGATTAGACATGACCTCCCCCACAAAGTTTATATTGGTGTCCCACCATATCGACCTCTTCCCCATCAATGTCAGACACTCTGGCCACCCAGCTAAACACTGCCACTCCACAGCCCGCTGCCCTCTATGTGCCCAACCTGGTCATGCCCATTTAAATTGCCCTGCTCAGTCACATACATGTACTAACATATTTTATAGGAGCTACCCTGCCTATAAGCACAAATGTGAGGTAGCAATTCTCAAATTCAAACAAGGCCTTACTCCAACATAAGGCTAGACAGGAAGCATGGAGACAAGGTTTTTCTCTCTATCTATTCCAAAACACTCCTTTGCTCTGCATCCCTCCTCCACAAGATGTTCCTGCATCTCCTCCAGTATCTTTTCCCTCTACCCTGAACCATCCTACCTCTACTCTCCCTATCCCCCAATCAAATTCCTTTTCCATTCTAAATCCTGATACTCCAATCTCTACCACTTCTCAGATGCCTATCCTTTCTCCCCCTCACTTTACCCATCCCACCAGACAACCTACATGTTCTACTCAATCTTCTTCCACACCCTCCTTTTCCTCTGCTCCTCGAACATCTATCCCCTCTTCTCCTCCTCAGAAGAGATCCTTTGTTTCTCAGACTTCCCTACCCAAATTCTCTCCAGAAGCTTGGAAACCTAAATTCCTAGACATGACCCAAGAAAATGCTCCATTCCCTCATTCACTCTCCAATCCCTCTATTCCTAGTCCTTCTACATTCAGAGTATTTGCTGATATCCATCCTCCTACCCCTCTTCCTCCTACTCTTTGCCAACACATCCTATCCTCTCTTCTCCTTGTACACCATTTCCTTTTCATTCTTCATTATCCTTACCTCTCCCACCTGGATACTCACATGAATCCCCTGTTGCAACTGTCATTCTCCTGATTCTTTCCCTCCTGACACTTCCTGATACATTGCCACCTTCTCCAGTCCCCTTATCTGATCCCCTGACTCTTCTGCTATTTCTCAGTCATCTCTATTCATATTACCCATTGATTATTTTATAACAGCCCTTTTACCAGTTTTCCTTAAAACCATGTTCCAATAGCTTCCCCAGCAACAGAAACACCCCATTTCATCCAGTCGCCCTACACCCTTAACCCTTTCCTTTATTAATCAACAATTTACTTCATCTGTACCCCTTCTTTACTCTTTTCCCTATTATACTATCCTATATCACTATAACCTGTGATTTCTAATACTCTTTATCCTAATTGTTAGCTCATTTACCCTTTTTTATCACAAAACTGTACCATATTGCTATATGCCCTCAGATGTCTAGCACATATATTTGTTTCAACCATTAACCATTAACCATCTATTTCCCTGGTACTTATTTCTCTTCCTCCTCGCTCTACTCATCACAAGTAACAAGCTAAACTTTCCACCCTATCTTCTACCACATCCTCTCCTACATCAAACTCTCCCTCCAACACTCAAATGTCTGTCCCCTCTTCGCTTCAAAAAACTTCAGAAACTCTCAAAGACATCTAAAACTATCTAATCATGGCCCAAGATAACATGCCTACACTATGTCTATCCTCTAGTCTCTCTGCTCCCATTCCCTCTACACTCAAAAGTAACTGCCAACATCCATCCATCCCTTACATCCCTTCTTCCCACTCCTTCCTATCACATATCCCTCCCTTCCTTCCCCATTATCATTTCTGCTTCCCCCTAGATGTACATGACTCCCTAATGTCACAACAACCTCCTTCCCTGGATTCTCTTCCTGACATTTCTCCTGAAACTGATCTAATCACCCTCAAACCTCCCTTCCTCCTTTTGCTAATCCCTACCTTACCCTTCAGACATCCTTGCAGAATCCCACACTTCTTCCTTTGACAAATTTTGCCCTTGTTAATCTCTACTTCAGCCCATTTACTCACTCTCTCTACCCTCACCCCTCTTTGCCCCTTTCAATACCATACTATCTTGAAATAAATGTAGCACGTTTAATCAACTAACATCCCTCTTTACCCTTTTCACTACTAGGTCTTTCTATAAATCTACATGACCTTTGATGTCTAGCACATTTATTTTGCTTTGTAACCATGAAACCCTCTCCCTTTTGCTAATCCCTTTACTCAGCCTCTTTACCCTCACCTCCCTTTACCCTCACCTCCCTTTAAACTTTTTAAAACCACACTGCTGTACCCCTTTTGACAAGTAGCACATTAGATTATTTACACATTAACCCTTCTCTTTACACCTTTTTGCTACTACACCTTCCTATACAGCTACATGACCTTTGATGTCTAGTACATCTATTTGCTTTTCTTCCATTAACGATTACCAAACTACATTGTTATTTTTTTTATTGGAAATTTCCTCACGGGGCATATTCAAAATATTGTGAGGCCTGGGGGTTAAGCCCCTGGGTAAGGGTATTTTTTTATTCATAAGGAGATGTGTATGGATTCCCAAAATGGTTAATGGTAAGAACAAATGTGCCAAAGATCTAGGGTCATATAACACTATGATAAAGTATTGTGTTGGAAAGGGTAAAATTAAGTTAATGATTTGAACAAAATATGTTAGAAGTCAAAGACAGCACTATAGCTTAGTACAGGAATGAAAAGGGTAAAGAAGGGCAAATAGGGTATGACTGACTGACACAAAGCCAGCCTTTCATTTTTTCAACACAGCTCACACCTTAGGATGTGGACAAGAAGAGATGAAGAAAACAAGAAAGAGGAGAGAAGAAGAAAAGACCATGCAAAATTAGTTGAAGCAAGGGTTGAGGTCCAAGGTAAAAGGTAATCCCCTTTAATGATAGTGCACCAAAGGGTTAAAAGCTCAATGCGAAAGGGAATCACAATTGCTTAATTTCAAATATTTTTGTTAGTGATATTTCCTTTATATATGTGACAAACAGGTTTAAATTAATGAAAGGAAGATACAATAGTAGTTAACTTTTATTCCACAATATGCAGGATTCTTTTTTATCTTTGCATAGTGTAACAAATTATGGCAACCATGATGTAAAATCTCTTAAAACAGATTTCCATATAAGGGTAAAAAAATAAAGAAGATCAAGACACGAGTATCTTCTTCCTCAAAGATTCAATAATTGTGTGAAATACACAAAGTGTCTTGTCCATTTTCCACTTTCAGCTCCAAACTAGTTTCTTTGCCTATCATACAAAGCAGATAAATTGGAAGAATTCCTTTCAGTAAAAATAAATGCAAAAAGAGAAAAAAAAGGAAAAACAAATCCAACTAAAATCATATAGAATGTTCCTAAATTTCAGATGTATTGCTAATTTAATAAATTTAAGAAATATGAGGGTTCTACCAAGAAAAATACCCTCTCCAACATTCCTGAACATAAAAAACTGACTTAATATTTATCAAATCTGGAAATACAAATGTAATATTTACAAAAAAAAAAAAAAAAAAAAAAAAAAAAGTTCCCAATGGAATATCAGCTACTGAGATTGATATTCAATGTGGCTTCACACTTTCATATACCAATTTTTTAGATAAATGATGACACCTATGCCTACATATTCTACAAACTGTAAAAAATGGTTATGAATATTCCACTTCATTCTTTTACTGGCTTTACATTACTAATATCATATTTATTCCATATTTTACTCCTACAGTGTAACTACAAAATGCAAATTACAAGTTGCTAAAATAATTGTACAAAATTAATAATTAAAAAAAAATAAAATCAATATACTGATGCAGAGATTCTACAACTACTTCAATTGTTTCTATCAATTAAGTCTATTAAAACAGCGCTAATTTTAAACAGATCTTTATGGTATAAACAAGTAAATTAAACACATTACTCCTTTCCTCTAAACTGTCTCCACTTCTCCTTTTTATTCAAAAAGGAACATCATTCAAGTAAGCTATTCATAAATTTTTGTCCATTATTAGATGAAAATTTATGTAACATATGTACATCACAAAAAACTGTAAATGAACTATCTTAACAGCAGATATACACTGCCATGTCTTTTCTGTTTTGACAAGGACTAGTTACTTTTTCCAGTAAACCAACTTTTTGAAATGCTGAAGAAATAAGAAAAAATCATAATGAAACCTATAGCAGAAAATAAAAAAAGATGAGAAATCAGAATAAAGTTACAGAAAGATCTTGCAAGCAACATATAAGATGGACCTTTCTGTAGCTGCAACAAGACATTAATCAGAAGGTACAATTCTCAGTAAAGGAAATGCCGAAAGTAAAGTATTCTTTCACAAACAAAGACATTGGAAGACTACCAGGGGCCACTTTACAAGATTCTGTAACTAATTTCTCAAATCTCCCAAGCAAAACCGTTTGAAAAATGTACATCACGCTTTGTGATGCTATGTAACCCCAAATACTTTGACTTGCTTTTCAGAATAAAGTTCTTTTGCTGCATGGATTCATTATTACTTTAGTGTGCATACACAATTTCACTGATGTCAAATGCAAACATGTCCATAGCCAAAAAAACATGAATACTGTATAAATGTATCTATTTTGAAACGCAGGTTTCAACCTCCCATTAAATTTCTATATTAACTTTTAAAAAACATGAAATCATATTAAACTCCATTTTTAAATACTTTTACACAAACACTGTCTTGACTGTTTGATCAACATGGTAAATCCACAACACTATGGTTATAATTTCATGAAAAAGTACTACAATGTACAAATACTTCTACTGTAAATCAAGGGGTCTTATTTATATAAAATATGGACTGAATGCCAATGTTTCTCACACATTTTTATGTTAGATTAAACTGAACAGAAAAGTTGGAACTTTTGTTTCTACATATTATGTATAATTTCATCCACAAATGCAAATATTCTTTATTCTGCTTCACACAGACAAAGACATATTTCCTGGTTATCTCATAACCAATATCATTAGGTACTTCTATCCTTGAAATAGGAAGTAACTAGTCAGTACTTAATGATGTGCACAATTTATTCCATTAAATAATGCCAACACTGCTGACAATAGAGCTCTGTCAGTCAAAAAAAAAAAACTTTAACAGCACTGCATTTAACTTTGAACATGCCCATAAGAAAATCTTTCATTAAACTACTCTCTCTTATGCACTTTAAGTCAGGGAATAAAACCTTTAAGAATTACCATAAAAATTAACAATGCCTCTTCTTAAATTCACAAACTGTACACACTAAATATATTGGGAACTTCTCATTCAGGATCTTAATATTAAGTAATATCTAATTCAAGAGCCTTAGCTCCTACTTACGGCACTAACTGCAATCACATATCAAATTGTGTATTCATAAGCTTGCAAAGTTAAAAATCTTCAAGTCTTATACTTTCAAATAGTAACAATATAATAGCAATGCATAGAAACTACATTGGTCATCACAAATAAGTGTCAAGAAACACTACAATAAGCCTAAAGGAGATGTATGTAAGCTGTCATATACGTTTACAAATGCAAGAACACATGTAAAAGATTTTTTTAACTACTATGACAAACCTGTACATTTTGAGTTTCTGTTACAACCATTTCCAGCTTTAAGTTTGGACTGCACAGGCTACTTGATACTTTTATATATTCTGGATAAAGTTTTCCACAGCATGTCTCGCAAGCTTGTGGCTCTCTGGATGTGGCACATATTTGGAGACGAGCATAAAGTATCGTTGTCTATAAAGGACTTATAAAAGACAAGACAGGGCAAGGCGAGGTCAGGACCTGTGTTACATTAAGGTCTCGCATACTGAGTAGTTGTAACACTTTGGTTGACAAGGGGAACCTGCGAAGTGAGTGCTGGACTGGAGAGGTCCACCACATAAGGCTGTCCTGCTTCATAAACTACAGTGGAACTTCCACTAGACCCAAGACTGCTCTGCTTATGTGCAGATACAACAGGCACTTGTTGATGTGCAGTAACAACCAGACCCTGTTGGTGTGCTGACACATGTTGATGAGCTGCAAGCACAGAGACTGGCTGGTGAGCAGTAACCACCTGCTGATGAGCACTCGCTACTTGTTGATGTGCAGTTACTACAGGCAACTGTTGATGTGCATTAACAGCTTGTTGATGAGCAGTTACTGCAGGTATTTGTTGGTGCGTCGTACTTGTCTGTTGATGAGCACTAACAACTGGCAACTGAAGGTGACTGCTTGCTGCCTGTTGACGGCCATTTGTAGCAGGTACCTGTTGGTGTGCACTTATAACAGGTAACTGCTGATGAGCACTCAAGACTTGCTGATGAGCATTTGCTGTAGGTACCTGCTGATGGGCACTCATAGCTGGCTGATGTGCAGTCACAACAGGTAACTGTTGATGAGCAGTGATCACTGCCATCTGCTGATGTCCTGAAGATACTACAGGTAATGACTGATGAGCAGGAATTATACTGATGGCTTGCTGGACACTTTCTACTTGCTGATCATCCTGATGGATCTGTTGACCTGATAAATCCATTACTCCTATTTGTTGTTCTGCATGTTCTGATAAGGCATGGAGACTATGGACAGTGCCCGTTGAGGACTGAAGCACTAGTGCTTGAGGATGTGTACCATCCAAACCCTCAGCCTCAGATCCAAGA
>NC_091560.1:36619857-36622357 GCF_042767895.1 Penaeus vannamei
GTTACTATAATCACCATCATCACGATGATAATAATAATTGGTATTATTATTATCATCATCATCATCACCATCTACATCTCATTATATTTGCTATCATCATTATCTTTTTAATCATTATCACAATTATCAACATTACTACATCTGTTCCCTTATCATACAAGTTCAAAATATATAGAAATCTTCTAATTTATGGAAAAATATTAATAAATTTAGGATTGCTATATCATTATTCATAATTTCTTATTCCAATCGCATGTACTACTTCCTTTCCTTGTTTAAAACTTATTAACCCCTATTTACATTATCAATAACATTATTGACATTGCTAAAAGGTTTACATTTATCATTGTAAAATATTCTCACCATCTTTATTTCTATAATTGTTATTACAAACACATTATCATCACCATCATTACTGCCAATAATGCTATTATCAGTATTACTATTTCTATAATTATCAAAATTAACAATGCAATTATTCCCTCATTTAGAAGAAAAAAAAAATATATATATATATTGGGTTGCAAATATGTATGACCATGCCCGTTAGCAGAGCTTACAAGGTTAATCTATTACTTATAGATAAGCAATGCTATCAAATCCTAAACATCATATTAAGTGGGTTTCACTTTGAGACTTGAATGAAGCATTTACATTAATAAAGTAGCAGGTGGAGGCCCACTTTAATAACCAGTGCTAATGCATATTACTTTTGTACCAAGGAGTGTCAATTAATTAGAAATCCTAAACCGTCATTACAGTGACTGTGAATGCAAAATGCTGTATTACCAAATTTGTATGCATTTATTAGTACACTCATTACTATGTATCAACTATTAGAGTAATATAATAGGAATGTATTGATAGAAATATGTGGTTTATGCTTCTAGAGGAGGAGCAGTTGAATCTAGAAGATAATTTCAGTTCCTTAAAAAAGAAGTATAAAAACAATATGAATTGCCTAAGCAAATATAACCTTAGTGGTGATGGCCTTTAAAATAATGAATATTGGCATTTGCAAAGGGAATGTTTGATATTGGAATGGCATCATTCTTACCGTGTTTAAATGAAAATACTAATATAATTACCACAAACAGACACATGCATTCACAAACCCATACACATATCTTTTTTCCACACATTAAGAACTACAACATGAAAATGAGTAGGATCTGATTTCATACTTGTAAGCTGATGGTCCAACATAAGAGAGAGCCTTGATACCCCTCATCACAGTAAAGTATCAGAGAAAGAAAAAAAAGATGGAGCATTTACGTTTCTCAATGTTAAACATGTTCTCTGGTGCACAAAAACTGTGGAAAACTGATTTCCTCTTTATTCATCTACACTGCAAATCAAGTATATATTTACAACGAGTTAGATTCTTCAGATTGTAAATCCAGAAAGAAATTACCCAAACTACACCTACTAAAATTAGATTTTTGTCTAAGTGATGTAAAATTATTCATTAGTAATTTTGCTATTTGTCCACTATAGTTTCCCCACTTTGAGTTCCAGCAAAGGCTAACAAATCTAGATACCAAAAGCTTATATTTAGCAAATTGAATAATTTGACAATGAAGTACTATGGAATCCCACAAAGTCGGTCTTGCCAGATGATCAAAGTTTAAATGGTACTGCTCTACTTTGAACTTAAAGACTATGATTGTACCCTTCTAATTACATAATATCCCTACCAGTACTATCTAAAGTATTTAATCATCACCATCATTACTATTATTATCATTATCATTAACATTATTATCACTATCATTATCATTATCATTATCACTATAAATATCCTCCTCCTCATTGTCATCATCATCATTACTACATTTATACCCTTATTCTACAAGCTCCTAGTATGTATATTTCTGCTAATTTATCACTACTGTGACATTGTTTACAATAATGATATCAATTAAAAAACAAACATTTTTCACGATATTTCAAGGAATGACAAACAAGTGAGAGGTCAGGTAGGCCTAGTAATTAACACTTTGATGACTTGCAGCTTCAGGAGTCATCTACTTGTACAAGAAATCAATATAAGTCTACAGTGGACAATGCAATCCTAACATCAACCAGCTAAGAAAATCCTACAGGGAACCAAACTGAGTATAAATCTTCTATTGTGCAATGTTCTAATTTAATTACAAAAACAGAGCTACCATTTATAAAACTTTAGAAACATTGTTATTATTTCTAAATATCAAATATCCTTCTAATCCTCCACTACAATGGCAAACAAAATAAAATATATGATTTTAGACAGACACATATCCTAACGTTTGGTATGTTGTTCTGGGTTGTATGAACGACAAGGAAATACATCCAAGAACTGGAATGAGAAACTTTGCAATCTCATTTAAAATTTATAAAATATACAACACCCAGTTTCTACCCCTAAATTGTCGTATGGGAATATTTCAGACACAACAATGCAAAAATTTTAATCTCTTGTTAAATGGTTATCTCTACACTAACCTTTACGCTTATC
>NC_091560.1:36629857-36637357 GCF_042767895.1 Penaeus vannamei
ACCCCTTGAGGGGTAAGGGCCAAACAACAAAACGGGAATACTGTGCCCATGGTTCCCTCACTCCGTTCAGGACTGGCACAAAGTAAGCCTTTCATTCTTTCAACACGACTTACACCTTAGGAAGTAGATAGTAGAAGGGGTTGGGGAAGGGACGGACGCAAAAGAGCTAGAGAGAAAAGACCATGCAAAATTAGTTAAGTCAAGGGTTGAGGCCCTAAGCAGGGGAGATCCCTCTGTACTGGGTCTCAGTATCCGTCTCCTAAACTCTCCCATTACAACAACTGGCAAGGGATTGGGTAATGAATATATATATATATATATATATATATATATATATATATATATATATAAATATATAAAATGTATATACATATATACATATATACATACATTATAATATATATATATATATATATATATATATATATATATATATATATATATATATATATATATATTATATGTATATGTATATGTATATGTATATGTATATGTATATATGTATATGTATATATGTATTACGTATATGTATATGTATACGTATACGTATATGTATACGTATATGTATACGTATACGTATATGTATATGTATATATATATATATATATATATATATATATATATATATACATATATAATATACATGTATGTGACTTACTTATTTCTTATTGGGTAGTTGCTACATAAGGGTTAAATTTGTTAATATTTATACTTATATTATTTACTTTTTTATGTTTGAATACACATGTATAAAAGTGTATGTGTGTATGGATATATTAGTGGCAGCACTAAAAGAACACATAATGGACATTTTATATTTTATTGTGATTAATAATTACATGTCATGATACATACAATGATTCATTATGAACATGGTCCTAAGCAATTATTTTTTGGAATATATTGTATAAATTACAGCTCACAGCTCTTTCTGAATCTGCAGCAAACCCTCCAAGCCTCTCATTCATCTTGAACACAACTATATGCAACACTTGCAAGAGATTCAAGCATAACTGCCCATGTCCAATATACTAATGTGGCCTTGAAAAAAGTACTTCCATTAATAACTTTAAGGTATTAATGGATTTACTTTACAAAAGGCCTTTTGCCAAGATGATAAATCAGTGGAATTCTAATACAATTTATCAGATGTCTTACAATAACATCAATCCTACTCTTATGGGGTTTAAAGTAAGTCTTTTTATAAAGATTGTTATCTTGTAACACTGCATAGGAAAATTACTGAAATGCTACCATTACGTTGCAGTCTTAAAAGGTGATATTCGCATGACAAATGATAGAAATGAAAATAAATGAAACATTAAAAAAGGAAAACCTATATCTTGCACACACAAATCCCTTCTCACATAAGCTTTGCAACACCACTTCATACTGCAAACAGCACTTAAACTTTAATGAAATATATCTGATGCTTTCATACTCTCTTTACCAGTTCCTCACATAACTTTTCACACAACTGCAATCCAATCTGATTACCACAATTCAACTACTTTCAGTATGCCAACTTAATGCCTATAAGTTATCAATCGATATTTCAACTGTAGCACATGGAAATGTATTTCAGTTTATGAATAATTATACTTTCAACTATTGCAAGGCGGGTATCAAAACAGAGGTGGTGAAAGCAACAACCACAGATACATTTGCATCAGGCAATTTTGCCTCTGTAGCTAAACAAATTGTGGCATAACTATTCCAAGTACTAATGAAAAAATAATGTATATGAAAGCTTATGAAAGAAATAATTTTAGGCATTTTGATATCAGCTGTAATAGTTGTGCTAAAATAGGGGAAAAAAAAAGAAGTTTTTCTTATAACAAAACAATAAGTCAAAAGTTTAGAATGTGATTACAGCCATAAAAAGGTAAAAATACATAATTAAACTTCCGGTAAGCTTGCAATTCAAGTATCATCACAAACCCTAAAATTTTCATAGCTCACTGTGACTCAGATTTTGGCTTTGCATTCACCATAAGAGCTTTACCTTGGAATTATCCTGAACCAGGCCCATCTGGATAAGGAATTCTTCACTACACTAAACAGTGATCCTAACATGATACATCTCAATATACACTTGAATGTTAAAAACTCAATACTGAAAAATGTTTAAAATAAAATATTCAGCTATATAAAAGGTTCTGAGCACCAAAGCTGAAAACAAAAGAAATTTTAGTTAAACTTAAGATCGGTACATGCAAACTTACAAGTAAATACAGAAAATTGTCACAATGCAAATTCACAATAATGAAATCCACATTGTTGCCAAATAATAACTTCTAACTAGAATGTTATTACAGAAGACTTGAAAAGGTAACTGACACTGTCAGTTCAGGGACTTTTAAAAACTTCTGGAGCATTATATTTTCATCACAGGAGAGCTTAAAATGAATTGAAATTTCAGTCTTTTACTCTCCACTGTTTAGAATCACACACAAGACTTCTGAAATTAAAGTAAATCTGAGGAATTTCTTTAATATTTTGAATGTGGAGAAGATGCACAACCTTTTCCTGTGATCTCGCTCACTGATATTGCCGGGGATACCACATCTGTACACCATCTCTTGTGATCAACTGGTGAGTAACTTGCGCTTGCGGGTCATGTGATACAATCTGAAGTGGGACCTCAGAGTGTAATGTAACTAGCTGCACCCCACCTGCAGCAGCAGCTTCTACCACAGCTGCCTGCTCTGCTTCTTCAGGAGAAACAATAGTGAGTGCTGTAGCATCTTCAATGTGGATCTCATGTGTTGCATGCTGGAGGTGCTCATGTTGTAATTGATGGTGATGAAGCTCATCTTGATGTTCCATGTGTTCATGTTGCAATTCTGCATCTTCAGCAACAATCTTTTCTATTTTTAGAGGATCTATTGTAGCTTCTGGGATTAGTTCTTCCTCATTTGTTTCATCTAAATCTTCCTCAATAATAGTGTCATTTGCTACTTCTTCTGCTTCCAATTCTGCATCATAATCATCATCCTCTTCCTCATCTTCTTCCTTAATATACTTCCTTGGTCTCCCTCTCTTTCCCCAGCGGCCTCTCTTGCGAGGCCTGCCACGTGGCCTGCCCTTCCTTTTCTGCACATACTTTCTACCACTTCCTGGTTTTGGCCCTGGTTTTTTGGCATCAGGACGACGAGGAGCTCTTGGCTTCTTGGAAACCTCCTTTCCACAATATTTTTCTTTGTGAACTGTTAAACTTTCTTTGTATTTAAATGCCTTCTCACAAGAATCACATTTGAAGGGACGTGCCTTGGAATGCACCTTCAAGTGCTTATCTAATGCTGAACTAAAGAAGAATGCCTTATTACATTTCTCACACTGGAATGGCTTTTGTCCAGTGTGTTTTTTCTTGTGCGTAGATAATGATGATGAATGGGTAAATGCAGCTTCACATAAATCACATTTCCAAGGCTTTTCTCCTGTATGCACTCGGAAGTGATTCTTTAACTGCTGGGCCGTGATAAAGGCATGGTTACATTCTTGACAGACATATGGTTTTTCACCAGTGTGGGTTCGCATGTGAGCTGGCAAATGAGAGGAACGTGCAAAAGTTTTTCCACAAATACCACACATGTAAGGTCTTTCACCAGTATGAAGTCTCTTGTGCATACGAAGGTTGGATCGCTGTGCAAAAGCCAGACCACATTCACCACACACAAAAGGCCGTTCCCCTGTATGTGTTCGCATGTGATCCCTCAAGGTAGCATTGCAGGATACGGTTTTTCCACATTCAGGGCATGGGACTCGTTCACCACCACTTTGACGCACCCGAGGCTTAGACTGTTTTACCATGAGAGGATCAGGAGTTACAGCAGGCTGAGGTTTGACAACTTGAGGTTGGGCAGCTACAGCTTGCACCTGAACCTGCAAATTACCATACTGAGCCTGTACTTGTTGGTTAAATTGCCGTGCAATATCTGGACTCCCTAGCTCTACTTGCACAGCTGGACTGGTAGTTATAATCTGTCCAACAGCATCTGGACTATAATTATACCACACTCCAGTCACCCCAGTTACCCCTGCTACACCAGCCACTGAACCAACACTTGCAACACTGCCTACAGGACTGAGGGTCTGCACACCAGCCACACCCTGAACCACACCACCTGTGACCCCCGCCATAGAACCCACACCTGTCACCTGGGTCACGCCCGAAACACCGGTGACACCTGAAGTTACAATGTGTTCCATTTTGCCGTCCTGCAGCCCTAGCTTGTGGGAGTGGAACTGGCTTCAGCTGCAGTTCAGCTCTGGCACTCACTGGCTTTAGCCCTTCATCCTGTTTGGTCTGAAAATATAGAAAAATAAAATGCATGAGAGATGTGAGCATTAGGTATGAACTAAAATAATTCCAAATGTGCTATTAAGAAGAAAAAACATTCAGTCTACTTTACAAACCATATGCAGTTTTTTCATTTGATAAATTTCTAATTTTTCTGGTTCTGTCATTAAAATCATTCTATTTAAATTTTCTGGTGCTATTTCCAAAATCAAAGTCAGATATATTATCTAGGAGTGCTACATTGTTCATCAGTTTAGGGTAATGACCAGATATCGACCTACACCCTCCTAATAAGGAGTTTATGGAAATATATAGTGACACTGTCTACAGGTAAACAGAAAGGTTTAAGTTGTCAATTTATGAATTCCCACTCTAAACATTTAAACCTATATTTAGTATCAACAGTCTTTGGGTTTAGCAATTCCTTTTTATTTCATATTTGGTATGATTTGCTCCCCTAAGCACAATTAACTTGGTCAGTGGTATCAACCTGGTTTTCCTCAAAATCAATCTTTATAGAACCTCAGGATCTTCTTGTATCATTGACCCTGTACCAGTCAGTGGGGTACTAACTGATTTTAAAGAGCAGGTATTCAGTATCACCTTAAGATATATTTTATATAGGGAAATCTCAAATTTTTCACTTACCTGCTATAATGATACATCCTGAGGCTAATATATCATACATTTATTATATAAAAAATAAACTGAATTATAAATAAATACAAATATATAAAGAGAATGATCTGCATTGGTCAACTCTCAAAATTGGTCAAAATGCATCTAAATTCTTTTTTCAACTTTTTTGTTAATGAATATTCAGACTTTTTCAAGATGTATTACCATATTACCATTGCTGTATTATATATGAATCATTATCTTCAATTTTATTTTTATTACTATTAAAATTGCTGTTATCATCATCAGCATTATCTTCATTATTTCATTATCATTCTGACTGGGGCAAGTTCATTCACATGGTGATCAGAATTTTCCTATTGCACTAGCAGACATCCAAAATGAAATTATAGCAAGGGGATTAAAGCCAGATTAGAGCACATAGAAGGGAAAGAAAAGTTAGATGGTAAAAGAGCAAGCAAATGGGAGAGTTGATGAATGGAGAAATGAACCATGGACAGGAGAGAAGGAAGAGGAAAGCTGAGATAAGAAAGAGGAATAATAAGAAAAGGAAAAAAGAATAATGAAAGAAACCCTCTTAGTACATGTATGATTAAAAAAGTCCAGCCTACCTCTTACAAATACACTTTTTAGTGCTAAAGTTCATCATTGCAAGTGGAAGTATATGGTTTGAGTTATATAATGCTTCCTTGAATTATCAGTCTCATCTACAACAATTCTTTGCTCTTTCTTTAGTAACTGCATTTGAGCTTATAACTCTATGAACAATTTTAATAATACCCATATATAATAATTGCATTAAACACAATAACAGTAAGAAAATAAATCAACTACCCAAATATAGTCTAAGCTTTCAATACAAACAAATATATAAAGAAAAAAATATATGGGAACAGAGAACTTATGTACATGCAGAAAAATAAAACTTCAAATATCATGCAATTTTCTACTGAGAAGTTAGGCTAAGTTCTTTGTAGAGATGAAGCAGAAGGAAGCAGAAACACAAGCATGTGCATGGATGTGCATGCACACAAGGTGAGAGTGCAAGTGCCAGGGTATGAGGATGGGGGGATGGGGATGGGGAGGGAGGGAGAGGAAGAGAGATAAAGAGTGAAAGGAGATGAGGAAGGGAGGGAGAGGAGATTGGAAGAAAAGGGGAGAGAGAGAGGTGATATGAGGTTGAGGAGAGAGAGACAGAGAGAGTGGTGATATGAGGTTGAGGAGAGAGAGACAGAGAGAGTGGTGATATGAGGTTGAGGGGGGGAGGGAGGGAGGGAGAGAGGGAGGGGAGAGAGAGAGAAAGAAAGAGAGAGAGAGAGAGAGAGAGAGAGAGAGAGAGAGAGAGAGAGAGAGAGAGAGAGAGAGAGAGAGAGAGAGAGAGAGAGAGAGAGAGAGAGAGAGTGGTGATATGAGGTTGAGGGGGGGAGGGAGGGAGAGAGGGAGGGGGAAAGAGGGGAAAGAGAGAGAGAGAGAGAGAGAGAGAGAGAGAGAGAGAGAGAGAGAGAGAGAGAGAGAGAGAGAGAGAGAGAGAGAGAGAGAGAGAGAGAGAGAGAGAGTGAGAGTGTGAGTGATATGAGGTTGAGGGGGGAGAGAGAGATATGATGGGAGGAAGAGGGAAAAGGAGAGGTAAGAGATAGGAGGAAGAGGGCAAGAAGAGATAGGAGAGAGTTGGGAGGGTATAGAAGAGAAACAACAGTGGAGAAAGAGCAGAGGGAGACAGAGAAGAGTAATAATAATAAAAATAATTTTGTTTTTAATTCCATGTGTTACAATGGATAGGAGTGGGGTAAAGGAGAGGGAGAAAAAAGGAGGAAGAAAAAGGAGAAGAGATATGGAATGGGGGTACAAAGAAGAAAAGAGGGGAGATCAGAGGGGAGAAGGGAAAGAGGAAGAGGGATTTGGGATAGGGCGAATGAAGGAGGGAACCAGAAGGGGGGGTTAAGGAAGAAGAGGGAAGGTTAAAAGTGAGAAGAGGGTATAAAGAAAGAGAGAAGATAGGGGGTAATAAGACAGAAGGGGACAATAAGGAGAGGTAAAGAGAGGGGAAGGAGGGAGAAGGGGAAGGTGAAAGATGGAAGGCATGTGAGGCAAAGGGAAAGAGGAAGGGGTAGGAGAGAAAGGAAAAGTGAGCAAGGGACGAGGGTGAAGAGAAGAGGTTGAATAAAAAAGTGGGGAAAATATAGAGATAAACACAGTGTTATTGCAAAATGATTAATAGATCAATTTAGCTTGATTTTTCTAATGTTCCTTGTCCCCTTAAATTATAACTTGCAGTACTACCACTCAATTCTAGCAGTACCCAATATGGTTTTTGAATTCCACACCATTGTTTTTGACAAATAGGTGTACATCCATCTACTTTTATTTAAGCTGAACCTAAGCACCTCTCAAAAATGATGCCTCAAACAGCCTATATATGAGAAAAACAACCACTGAGGTTGTTTCCTAATAGAAATACCTACAAATAAACTTAGAAAAGGTAAACTTATTCTGCTGAACTTCCACACTGCAATGTGTTTAGCCTCTAATTGCTATTAGCACTTTTTTTAAAAACTTCA
>NC_091560.1:36642357-36649857 GCF_042767895.1 Penaeus vannamei
TTCTCTTCTTATAAACTAAAAAAACTGAACGAGCAATAGTTTCACAATGTGGAAGTAATGAGCTTGCATAAATCATATAACAATTTTTTCTTTCTTTCAAGCTTTACAAGGATCACAAAAAAATATACATATATATATACATATAAAGTTCTATAAAAGTTCAACGATTTACAAGGCATTTCCTCCTGATGTTCATTGTGAAACTTGCCTACAAAATACATAAGCAGTTATTAGTTCAGTACAAAAATAATATTAAAAGTAAAACCATATGTTCCATATGGAACAGTGTATCATACACTAAATGACATTCTTTTTTTTTCTGGAATTCCACGACCACTTCATGTTTGGTCATTGCCACCGCATTGTGGGATATGGGTCAGTGAAGGAAATCATGCCAATATCTATTATTCAAGGTGAAAATTACTAAATGAAAAGAAAAGATTAAGTTTGGGGGAAAAATTATGTTGAAGATATCTGTATAAGACAATCACACAACTTAATAAGGTTGTTTTGGATACCACATAGTATGAGAAGCATCTCTTTCAACATAGGTTTCTTGAGGCAGCTGGTGATGAGCTAAGTTAAGTGCTGCTCCCTCATGCAATGCAGCCATAGCAACTGCTGCCTCTTGATGCAAATCACTCGTTTCCTCTAGTCCGGCTGATGCCACTGCAACAGACACTACTTCTTCGGCTCGCACCATTTCATGGGTGAGATGGTTTTCCTGAGGTATACTTTCTTGATTAAGAACCTCCTCATGTGACATTGTTTCATCCAGTGCTAAGGGATCAGCATCCAAGTCACCATGCTCCACATTTATGGACTCTGGATCAATTTCAACAGTTGGAATTTCTTCAAGTTCTTCCTTTGCCTGAATAGTTGGTTGTCCAGCCCCTTGAGCATCATCATTGCTGTCAGCATGGATCTCAGCCTTAATCAACGTTTTTGCTCCTTCTTTTGAATCTATGGCTGCATCTTCATTAACAGGATTCTTCCTTCGACCTCTCTTTCCATACCTGACTTTCTTCCTTGGCCTTCCCCGAGGTCTTCCAGTAGGTTTTTTCCGGTAAGCTTTTCTACCACTTCCTAATGGTCTACCACGTTTTCTCTTTTCACCAGTACACCTTTTCTTATGTGAAGATAATGATGAACTATGTGTGAAAGCAGTCTGACAATATTCACATACAAATGGCTTCTCTCCAGTATGCGTACGAGCATGATTTTTTAGCGCTTGAGCCGATGCAAAAGCATGGTCACAATGTTCGCAGGAATATGGTCTTTCCCCTGTATGAACTCTCATGTGACCTGGTAAATGGGAGCTACGCGAGAAGGTTTTTCCACATATGCCACACATGTAAGGTCTCTCTCCCGTATGAACACGTTTATGTAACCTCCAATTTGAACGCTGAGCAAATGACATTCCACACTCACTACAGCTAAATGGTCTCTCACCAGTATGCAACCTCATGTGATCTCGCAAATTGGCATTACAGGAAAATGTCTTCCCACACTCTGCACATGGAACCCGCTCACCATTTGCTGGCCTGGCACGAGGTTTGGGTGGTTTGGGAGTAACAGGAGGTTCAGGTGTTGGAGGTGGAGGATGGTGTTGTGGATGATGGGCCACAATGATCTGATGTTGAGGCTGAGCAGGAACTGCTTGAAGACTCCCATACTGCAACTGCACTTGCTGATTGATTTGTCTTGCAATATCAACAGTGCCTATTTCAACTTGAACAGGTGCATTTGAGGTAATAAAGCCATCAACTGTATTGCAGTTGTACCACATCATACCCGATGTATTTTGACTTTGCTCCATCTTGTATCTTGCCAATGGTCAGTATTGTTACAAGATAAAATTCTTCCCAGCAGGTCTTTCCTTGTTGGCTACATATCTGCAAAAAGAAAAAAAAAAAAAGGAACATCAATTAGGGCACATGAAAATACTTTATATTGTAATCCTAATCTCAAGCACACTGCCACAGATATGGAAAAAAAAAGGAGAAAGAGCTAGAGATAATGATAAAAAAATAATAAATAAAAAAATAATAAAAAAGCCACAGATCATGCAAAGTAAAAAATATATTTCCTAAAAACCTTATTCAAAACAGGCTCAACACATGGAATTACTGGTAAGGGATATAGAAGACAAAGGTTATTTCATATACATTTTATTTGAGTTTTTGCTTCACAAGTATGGGATATCAGGTTGTTTCTGATGCTGGCTTCCAATTTGCTTATTCAGGATTAAATGCTGACACATGGTGACACTCCACTCTAGGGCCCCTGCTCCTCTCACTTCATCTGCAAAATTAAATGAGCAGAGCTTGTGTCTGTTATATATCAAACTTAGCACTATTACTCAAGACAATGCTCTACAGACGAGCTAGTTTTTGCTATTGATAATGGGAGCTTCAGAGCGGTTTGGAAATCTTTTGTAGACTTGAAAAAGTTCGCATCCTGACTTTTCAAACAACCCAGATACCCCTTACTTGAAAGAGCGATATCAAAACTATAAAAGGATACATACCTCAAGTTTCCCTCTGCTAACGGGGTACATCTTCCTTATTCGCAGTGATAATAAGAAATGACTTCAAAGGCGGGGACCTGGGTTGCTGAAAATAGGACGCTCTGAGATATTCTGCCGATCCTATCTAAGCGTTTGGTCCACATGCCATATTTTCAGGGCACATTATTTGTAGGGGGTCTTATCACCATCTCGCTTAGATTCGATGCATCTATATCGGCATTAAACAAATTATGTTTGATGTTTTCCACATTCTATGCAATCACTTGGCTTTTGTTACAAGTGCATTTTCATACGCTTCTTGTTAACTAGAATTCAGTTCTCGGTAAGTGCAGTTCACGTAATATACATTATCACTAAACAACACACGTTCCATAATGTGTAAAATGCCACTTGAAAATATATCAATAGTAGGAAAGAACATACTTAATCATACCAAGTCATCTTCTACAATACAGATCACTCGACAGATTGTCACAACACTTGATATTGAGCCTGAAATGTAAGGTCCAAAACTCACTTGGTATAGTATATCAGTTCCTATGGTAAATTAATTTATATATACTGACTTCCATGAAATATCCATTCCTGGGCAGTGCACCTTTTTAAATCTGTCCTTTTTTCTACAAAAAACAAGACAGAGAAAGAGAGAGGAAAGGCAAAAAATGCAATTTATAAAAATATCAAAACAGCATATTTTACTACAAGCCTATTAAAATTCTGTATGAACTTTGTTATTCCTATTAATTTTCTGTTCTGTCTCTGTTGTACCTTGAAAATGTGAGAGACAGATACGGAGGGAAGGGGCAAACAAGTGAAGGAGTGGGAAAAGGGGAGAGAGAAGGAGGAAGAGGAAGAGAAGAGAGAGAAGAGAGAAGAGAGAAGAGGAGAGAGAGAAGAGGAGAGAGAGAAGAGGAGAGAGAGAAGAGAGAGAGAGAGAGAGAGAGAGAGAGAGAGAGAGAGAGAGAGAGAGAGAGAGAAGAGAGAGTAGAGAGAGTAGAGAGAGAGAAGAGAGAGAGAGAGAGAGAGAGAAGAGAGAGAGAAGAGAGAGAAAAGAGAGAGAAAAGAGAGAGAGAAGAGAGAGAGAGAAGAGAGAGAGAGAAGAGAGAGAGAGAAGAGAGAGAGAGAGAGGAGAGAGAGAGAGAGAGGAGAGGAGAGAGAGAGAGAGAGAGAGAGAGGAGAGAGAGAGAGAGAGGAGAGAGAGAGAGAGAGGAGAGAGAGAGAGAGAGAGGAGAGGAGAGGAGAGGAGAGAGAGGAGAGAGAGGAGAGGAGAGGAGAGAGAGGAGAGGAGAGAGAGGAGAGGAGAGGAGAGAGAGGAGAGGAGAGGAGAGGAGAGAGAGGAGAGGAGAGAGAGGAGAGGAGAGGAGAGGAGAGGAGAGGAGAGGAGAGGAGAGGAGAGAGAGGAGAGAGACCTTAAAAATATGTATATTATGTGGTATTTGAAATTAGAAAGTACAGTCCATCACAACAATATGTAAAACACACAAAAATTAAATAAATTTTGTTGATAAACAACCAACCTAAATACTCTCACTATGTTAATCTATAAGCTCATATCTTTTTGAAAAATCATTATATATATGGCCATTTTTCAGGTTTAAAAGGGTTTAAAATTGATGAGATTTGGTAAAGATGTCTAATATAAAATCCAGATATTACCTCCTTAAAAAATCAATAACAAAATAAATGACAATACCAATAACATTCTATTTAGTCATCTATAGTGCAGTAATTGAAAGGCAAGACAGATCATGTGTTATATTTGAGCCAACTGCCAAAGTATACAAGGGAATTCTTGTAAAGATAAAACTTGGTTATGCAACTTGAATGAAAAGGTCCAAGGATGAGGGCAAACAAAAGGATTTTGAATGAAATTTATCAAAATCTGAGCAACATGGAAAAAAAATGCTTTTGGCAAATACAACTCATTCACTATTTAAACACACTCCCTTCTATCTTCCTCACACATTCATGAAACAGGTATATGCACCTCCCATTCGTTTAGGCAAAACGACTAACATACAAATCTATTTCTGGCTCTAAAATTATTTTGCAGTACATTACTCTAACTTTTTTTTTTAAGCGTGAAGAAATCAATATTCAGTTTATCTTGCCTTGAGTCCTGTTAAATTGAAAGGATTGTCTCAAACCTAAACAAATCTCTCAAGATTAACACAGAGAGAAGATTTTACACTATGGTTAAATGCATTAGCACATGTTGGTAGACTGAATTCTAAAAAATTACTTGTCTATTTACAACAATCTTTGCTTATGATGACTATAGGACAGATACCAAGGGCATTATGAGTTAAAAGTAGAGTAACATTTAGAGTAAAACAGACAAAAAAAGTACATTCTGTAATCATGGCCACTGACAAACAAAGACTCAAGTATTCAAGACTACCAAGATCACCTTTGATGCTTCAGTAGGGGATCAATTTGACCAATCCCTAGAATACAAACTGCAAATTATGAGGCAATGAATTTTACAAAAAAAAAAAAAGTGAAGATACTAAAATGTGGGCAAAACCATAATCTAATATTTCTAAAACTGGTTTCCTTTGAAACATTTAGTTTCCTAAACAAGCAAAGAAAAGATAAGAAAGAAGATCCACCTCCAGTAACTCCCTAAAATACTATGGGTTGGTGTCACAAGTGAAACTTATTTACAAAAATTAGAGTAGCTCCTGAGTTTAGTTTGTGCATAACATGTAGACTGAGGTATTTGTTATTGAAAATGATGCATTCTTCAGAGACAAAGTCTCCAAAATCCAAACCTAACCTTTCCTACCTTCTATTTATTCCCTAGACAGGGGGGACAAGCCCCCGTGTAATCCCCTTCATTAGCACTTCATAGAAAACGGACAGTAAGAACTTTGGCTGTGTGAGGGTGCTGTAGACTTAATGTCTCACCAGTGATATGCAGCAGATATTTACATCATTTCATGGTATATATGAGGCCACAGTAGCTATCCGTATGTTATGTGACTATTTCTTATGCTCTACAAATTGGCCATGTCCATTTTACACACTGTGTGTTGGTCTTGGTATAGTCATAAACAACACAGGTACAGCTGCTGCGGCTTCATATCTACTGTGAAATAACAAAAATATTTGCTGCATATAATGCATAGCCTCACACTGTCAGAGTTCTTAATGCTGCATTTCCTATAAGACTATTTTCTAAAATTCCTCTTCACTGCAGCTTGTCTGTACCTTCTACACTGAAGATATGAGACAAATCCTTATAATAAAATTGTGGCGGCATTTGGCACAAAGTGCTTATAAAGGAGGCGTAGAGGGGGGTTTGCGTCCACTGTCTAGGATATCAATAAAAGGTAGGAAAAGTTAGATTTGTATTTTTGGGTTTGCAATATACCTTGATTTTGGGACTAATGGCCTTATACTTATAGAAATTGTGTAATGCAAATCAGTTGACACAATTTTCTTATGCTAGAATCTTCACAATTATATATGTGAATTCTTAACCTCACTTTTGGAATATCAGTTTCAATGTTCTTACCCTTTTACAGTAGTTTGGTATATCAGTTGATTTTTTGTGGTAGTATTCCTTAGTAGAGAAATTTGTGCATCAAAGACTGTATTCCACAATTTCTTTAAACATATGACTGTTTGTCTCTATAGGGTGTGTTGTTCTCGTTAACAAGTACAGTTTCCTTCAATGGCCCGGATCATGTTTATCATAATCCAAAGGTCTAGGGATAATGCAATGCTATGGCCTCCTGCTTCTACAAAAGTCAACAAACCTCCATAGTCTATAAATACTCAAGAACTTGACCCCTCTCATCACCTGTAATCAAATTTGGAAGTCAAAGTTGCCTGAATGTCAAAACATTCTGCTTCATGAGTAAATTACCTCTTCTATAGAAATATGAGAATAGAGATAAAAGTGGTCCTTGATTGATGATACATTGCTAGATCATAAATAATGGAGTTTAATTGCCTTTAATAAAACAGCAAAGAGTTGAGACCACAGCAGTGGTGGAATTACATAATATATGCCTTTTCCCCCCCACTATATTTGCACAGTTCTATCCCAAACATTTAACTTAATTATGGTAGCTAATATAGAACAGTGAAATATGTTTATATTTTACATCAATACCTTTTCCATTGTGCCTGATAATGAACAACTCTGCAGATTCTCAATCAAACAGAATCTTCTCTTTTCAATAAAAAAAACTATAGGCCTAATAGTAAATGATCTACACAATTAGAAAACCTTACATTCGACACTACCTTTTTCTTATTATTAGTTTACCTCTCCAGAGAAAAAAGGAATAATAATTTCATATGCATACTAATGATACTTCAGAATATTTCAAGATTACATGCTCACTAATATCAAAAATATTTTTAGGCATAAAATCCTAGTGCTAACCCGTTCAACTGTCTATGTGAAGCCATACACTCAATTCAAAAGAAGCATCCTTACACGAGGAGTAAACATTCCAGCTAACTTTCTTTTTCACAACAGAGTAGAAAGAGACCCACATCAGGTGTCATGTCATTCAATTAATTCACTCTATATCTAAGACAATTTGCACCCATTCTAAATCTCATTCAATCAGATATGAAGATCTTTCCCTTAAAAATAAGTCAGAACCCCGAAAGACTGAGGAATAAAAGTTAAATATTAGAAAACATAACCCCTGGCTTCCTTGTGATCCTTCCTCTCATTTCTCCACCATGAAGGCTCACGTCAAACTATGAAGTGCTTTTAACATCAAAATAAAAGTTTTCCTCACGCACCACGCTCACTCTAAAAAATACATATTTGTCGAACGCAAACGGGGGAGTGGAATGCCAACAGAAGAGACAGAAAGGCTCAATGAGAAGAGGAACATGAGTAGACTAGGGAAAAGGGACGAGGACAAAGCTATCTGGCGAGGTGTGGCGTCTCTGTCTCGCCTGGGTGACCGAGGGCCGCCACCACACTTTTTACTTTTTAC
>NC_091560.1:36654857-36658430 GCF_042767895.1 Penaeus vannamei
CTCGCGCAGCCTATTATTCAACGGCAGGTCGTAGGCCTCTCCTAAATATTTCATTGACAGGTTATTTGGCAGTGCCACCGTTATTTGGTTGAATGCCCTTCAAAATAAACGGCGCTTTAGCTACGTCTTGACGCACAACAGCAACTTCGACACCTGCATTTGACCTCTTGTCGTGAGATCGAGCTTGCATATCACTCTCACTCACTCACTAAGACACATACAAAAATTATTTTCTAAGATTCATTTATGTTTTTTTTTTAAATAAAATTAATAACTATACCCTAGCATTCATGCCACAGGTATAGCATATAAACAAAGCAATGGATGTTTCCTTTTTATTTATAAATTGTTTTACATAATCACTAACACTGAAAATGCAATTTCAGCATCTATTAATCTATATCATTGGGTACCAATATAAAACTAATATTCACTTACATGGAATTCTTACTTCCTCCTGCAAAGAATCAGACAAGCCACTGAGACATTAAGTCCAATCTTGTGCAAAGTATCACATTTATGATGATGTGAATTTTACAAATGAAGAATGAAAGTGTGATGAGAAATGAAGTTTATTGATTTAATGTTTTCTTCCTTTGCATAATAGCAAATATTCCTTAAAATGTTTGATATATTTCTTATTTTTCTGTATAAATAGCCAACCCGAGACAACAAAGCAACACAATTTTTCATCATGTAGTAATTTGTCCTTTCAAAATCCTGAAATAGTGTCTCAGTGAAGGACAAAGCAATTAAATTAATTGATGTTCACTGTGGTAAATAAATAGAATATATACACTACAGTCTTGTATTTGGATCATGAAGCTGATGTTATCTTTAACTTGTAAGCATACTGTTTCTGCAGACATCTACTTTAAAAAATCCAAAAATGAGAGTGAACATGCAAAATGGAAATAAATCTGCTTTTCTATGGGTTATAGTAAACCATATGTATGGTCTGGTGAGGTTGGTTTAGCTGCGTTAAATGATCCTGTAATGAAACATGTGTTTGACTTAAGTTCTGTGGCTGAGAAAGGTTTTGAGGCTGTGAGAGATTCTGGGGCTGAGACAAATTATCATTCTGCGATAGATTTTGGGGTTGAGACATATTTGAAGTCTGGGATAAATTTTGTGACTGAGAAAGATTCTGTGGTTGTGACATTGACTGGGTTTGTGACAGACTGTGGGACTGAGAAAGATTTTGTGGCTGGGATAAATTTTGTGGCTGAGCAAGATTCTGGGGCTGTGACAAGTTTTGGGGCTGATGCATGCTATGGGACTGAACTAGTTTTGGAGCCAGAGAAAGATTTTGTGGCTGAGAAAGACTCTGAGATAGTGAGAGATTATGAGGCTGAGAATGATTTTGTGGTTGTGATAGATTTTGTGGTTGATTCAGGCTTTCTGACTGAGACAGATTCTGTGGTTGAACAAGGTTTTGTGGTTGAACAAGATTCTGGGGCTGCACTAAGTTCTGAGGCTGAACAAGATTTTGTGGCTGTACAAGGTTTTGTGGTTGGACAAGGTTTTGGGGCTGTACAATATTCTGGGACTGTGTTAGGTTTTGGGGCTGCACAAGGTTCTGAGGTTGAGAAATTGACTGATGAACATGATTTTGCTGCATGTGAGTTTGCTGAACATGAGTAGGTAATGAATTATGGGGCATGTGAACATGTAGCTGCACCATAGGAATATGTTGTAAAGAGAGCGACTCGCTGTTCTTTCCAGAATGAGTTTCTGATGTTGACTGATCAGCAGAGGCTTCAAACTGATACTGCTGCTGGTAATGGTGGTGTTTCTGCTCCTGTCGGTGATCTTGCCGAGGGTCCTCATGCTGGTGTGTGTCACTTAGTCTGATAGCATTTAGGTGTAAATAAGACCCTTTAACATCTTCAACTGAGGGTTCTTCCTGAATCGAGGTTGTGCCATCTACTTCTGAACTGAGTATTTCTTGTTTTTCTATTTCAAGCATATCTTGCCTCTCTGCTTCAAGTAATTCCTGTCTTTCAGAATCTAAAAACTCATGTTTGTCTGAATCTAACAATGTTAATCTTTCTTTACCATCACCATCTTCTAGTTTTTCTGAATTGCTTCCCTCTGGTCTCTCTGACTCGTGTTCTTGAAGCATCTCTTCAAATTCAGCATCAGAATCTGTTGCTGCATTACTTCGTTTTTTCTTCACATTCACTGGCTTTCGTTTCCTTCCCCTTTTGTTTTTTGACCCTTTTGGACGGCCTCTTGGACGCTTTGGTTGGTCAGCATCCTCTTCCTCATATACTTTGGCCTTTGCTATACCACCTGGTTTTCTCCCTGGTGGTTTCTTTACTCCTGGACGTCTCCATCTCTTCTTATAGCCATCATTGCCACAATATTTCATTTTGTGTTTAGTTATATACGATTTATCTTTAAACCACTTATTACAAATGTCACACTGGAAAGGTTTTTCTCCAGTATGTACTTTATAATGATCTTGAAGCCAAGATTTACACACAAATCCTCTACCACAGTATTCACATTTAAATGGGCAATCTCCTCTATGTATACGAAGATGATTTCTCAAGGTCGTGCTAGATGAAAATGATTTAGGACACTCAGGACACTCATATGGTCTTTCCCCAGTGTGAACTCGCATGTGACTTGGCAAATGAGAGCTTTGTGAAAAAGTTTTACCACAAACACCACACATGTATGGTCTTTCACCTGTATGCAATCGTTTATGAGTTCTAAGATTTGATTTTGCAGCAAAGGAAGCCCCACATTCATGACAAACAAATGGACGTTCTCCAGTATGTGTGCGCATGTGTTCAGTAAGATTTGGTCCACATGCTAGAGATTTTCCACATTCTGGGCAAACGACACGTTCTCCAGTACCACTTCTTACACGTGATCTAGATGAAGACTTCGCTGGTGGTGAAGGTTCAACAGATGTTCCTACATGTGTTCCTAGTGCTGGACTTTGGGAAGTTCTTGATGAGGGGTTAGTGGTAGCAGTAGTTAACTGTACTGGCTGCATCTGTGAAACACTTGTGAATTGCACATGTTGTATCTGTTGACTTATTTGTCTTGCAACATTGTTCCCAATGTCAACTTGAACAGGAGCAGGCACCAGGAACTCCTCTAATCCACTATAGGTATATGCACTCATTGTAGAAGTTGGTGCAGTGGCTGTGGAAGCTGCTGGAGCCACCATGTGGGCACGCTGGAACTGCTCCATCTTGATACTTGTTGCCAATTCAAATCATTTTAATGAGAAGCCTCTTCCTTCCGCTTTGCGCAGAATCCTGCAAAAAGAAAATAAAGAAATCAGAATAAAAAAAATAACGGAGACTGCACTCTTAAAAAAATACAATACAAAGTACTGATATAACTTAAAATTTAAGAGTAGCAAGTAGACATGATGTATTAACAATAAAAGTACGAGACTTAATTTTGTGTTTTCATGCCTATTACGTATGTTAAGTAAGACTGAACAACTTTGTGAATGGGTGGGTTGGTGAGACATGCAAGGAAGGGTGAAGATTAAAATAGTGAGAGGGGAGGGAGAGAGAGAGAGGGGAGGGAAAGAGAGAAGAGGAA
>NC_091560.1:36658930-36663930 GCF_042767895.1 Penaeus vannamei
TGAAAACAGAAAAAAATCTTATCTTGAAATCTTGAAATGTCACTGATCCCTTAGACTTGCATACTGCATAAAGATACCAACAAATCTAATAGAGTGAAAGAGAAAAATAACTTTGTATAGAATATGACTTTGCTTTTCAAGAAAATGATGCACATTCTGCATCATAGCTCAAATTTCCATTGATAAACTCTATGGTCTCAAAATTTTAGACTTGCATTTGTTGTTGATGCCAGTGAGGCAGAGTACAACTTCAAATACTATAGGAGTCCTAAATTTCCTTTGTAATAACAATAAAAACATCTTCCTCAAGTATCTTGAATACTACGAAAGTAGAATAGGTTTCTTTGTTTCTTTCTCAGTACATAAGATTAACTAGCTAGGAATTTCCATCTAATATTAATATCAGCATCTATCAATATTTTGTTTGAGAAGACTGAGTTTGAGAGTGAGAGGGAGAAGGAGAAAGAGAAAGTTAGATGCAGAGAAGGAGAAAGGAAAAGTGAGATGCAGAGAGGGAGAACGGGAAAGGGAGATGCAGAGAGGCAGAAAAGGAAAATGTTATGAGGGAGAGGGAGAGGGAGATGGAGGGGAAAGGAGAAAGGGAAAGGGAAAGGGAAAGGGAAAGAGAGAGTGAGAGTGAGAGATAGAAAGAATGGGGATGTGGGAGGAGACAAATCCTTATCTTATTTCTAGGTTCATTAAAACTCAGAAGAAATTTCATTAATTGTATTAAAAATATATCCAACATTAAAATCAAATGCTACATTTATATTAAATAAAAACTAGAGGCATTTTGAACTGTATTTTCATAACATTCAATTCACATTTCAAACAGTTCAGTGAGCAAATGCTTCTTCATCAAAATTTCAAACATTTCTTAAAGTACTTGCTATTAGTCATTATACTCCCTGTTCTATTTACACTTTAAACCTCTCCTTATTAGTACTTTCACCTTATTTGCAGTTACCAGTACATCATATGAAAAAATAATTATCTCTATGTATTAGGCAATCAGTTGTATAAAAAAATACCAAGTATAAAACTTTGATTGTGAAATTCAAACACTAAACATTTGTACATCAAAATTTCACTTCTTTTAAAAAAAGAAAGATAAAAGTCTTACAGACTTTCTTTTTTGAGCAGAATTGTAGTAAGAAGTATTTCATTATACAAAATTTCTAGAATACCAAGCAGTTGAACTCTTTCTAGGAACATATATAAGCTGCTGATCCTCTGTGGCTTGGATGGCATCAGGAGGAAGCACATCTGAGATCCGGTCGTGTACAGCTGCCAGTGAAGTTGGATGCCCTTCTAGAGTTACTGTTGTGTGGGGAGAAGTTTCAGGGAATCCCTGCTCTAGCTCTTCCTTGAGGGTATTCATACCTTTTGCAAGTAGGAGCTGGTTGTGAACCTGAGGAATTTGTGTATGAGATTCCTGAAGATCAAAATTGCTGTCTTCGTAGGGTTTCATCTCCCCATCTCCATATGCTTCCATATCTTCAGGGAACTTTCTATCTATGGCATGCCAGCTTTCATCATATTCTCTGTCATTATCTTCAAATGCCAAAGAATCTTCCTGGTCTTGTTGCTGTTCATTTGTCTCAGCAACTGTATCTTGCTTCTCATTCTCATGTTCTTCCTTTGAGCTCATCTCTAGTGATTTATTACTTTTCTTCACCAAGGAGGATTCTGATCCACCTAACTGGTCAACAGCCGTCAGTTCATCTATTCCTTCTCCCTCTGACTCACTGTCTACATACCTTCTTGTTCTCTGCAGACGTTTGGGTCTGCTTCTCTTTACTGGTCTTACAGGCGACTTTGCAGCCTTTTTTGACTTACTAATCTTTTTGTTGTTTCCTGTCTTACTGCCCCCTTTTTTGTTGCCTCCCGGCTTACGACCTGGCTTTTTTGCATCTGGCTGTCTAACCCTGTTCTTGTATCCATTGTTGCCACAGTATTTTTGCTTATGTTTGGAAAGGTATGAGGAAGTTTTGAAAGATTTGTCACACTTCACACATCTGTAAGGCTTTTCACCAGTATGGACCCTCTCATGTGTCTGCAAGCCTGATCTTGATATAAATGCCTTTCCACACTGGCTGCACTTGAAATTACGTTCACCTGTATGAATTTTCCTGTGAGTGGCTAGACATGAACTCTGAGCAAATGTGGCATCACATACATCACACACAAAGGGTCTCTCCCCAGTGTGTGTCCTCATATGATTTTTCATAATCTGGTTGGTTGCAAATGATCGGCCACACTGAGGACAATTAAAAGGTTTTTCCCCAGTGTGTGTTCGCATGTGTCCTGGTAGATGGGAAGACCGCGCAAACGTTTGACCACATATTCCACACATATAAGGCCGTTCACCGGTATGTACACGTTTATGACTCCGCAAATTTGAGCGTTGTGTGAAAGACAAACCACATTCCTCACAAACATAAGGCCGTTCACCTGTATGTATTCTCATGTGATTTCTTAGATTTGCTCCACAAGCAAAAGTGGCACCACACTCTTGACAAGTAATCTTCTCCCCTAAAGCTGGGCGTGCTCTTGGCTGAAGCCCAGGATTTAGTGTTGGTGGTGTTTCATCTTGACTAATCTGTGTCTCATCAACAACAGGACTGTGAAGGTTACGAGGGTCCTGCACATAATGCACACCCCCAGTTGATATCTGTGGTGTGGTATAGTGCATGTGCAATTGTGGAATAAACTGCCGACTAACCTCCACCCCTCCCAATTCCATGGGAGGAATCTGAGGATTTCCCAGTAACTCCCCAAAGGCATTACAATTGGTATACCAATTGACCCCCGAGGTAGGGGCCAAGTGGTCCATCTTGAGGTGCCACAACACTCCCTGCCCTCACTCCATTTTCCACCTCACCGCGCCATGACTGTCGGGTTACGTGGCACCTGTAATTATATACTCAGAATTAGCACCCATACCTGACATGGACTCCTACATGATGATGAATTTGATAGCTTATTCGAGTTTTACTCATTTCGCCTTCCCCGTGTTCAGCTGATCAACTGATGTCTACCCATCTGGAATTTTGACTCAATACATCCCCTCCCACTTCAACAGGACTTAATAGATAAAATATGAGATCCATTTTCATTTATAATGCCAAACCAGATTAAAGTAATGGTGCCATGTAAACCGAAGTCAGTATTGTGTCAGAACTATCAAAAACTACTATTCCAACAAAATTACCTAAAAGCAGACCTGCTGAGCATATGATAAAGCCTTGAGCAACTCTAAATAATAAGACAAAACAATGCAATATTGCTACAAGCAACTATTTCAAATGCCAAATCTAATCGCTACATAAGTGAAAAGAAATAATGATTCATAAGTGTTAAAGAAGAAGAAGAAAAAAAAAAAGAGAATTGGGAAAAAAGCCATAGCCCTTTCATCAACACCAAATCTAAAGCAAAAAAAAGGTCAAAATCATGAGCAGAATCAAATTAAAACCTATAATGACATTAAAAAGTTAAATCATAATATCATCACTATGTAATGAAAAGGTTATATTTCAATAATGACCCACTTTACAAAAGTCACTTCTTATAGTCAATAAACTACTATACAACTATACATGGTGTACTTGATAATAATAGTTACATCAGAAGTTCTAAAGAAGATACCTACAAACACACACACACAAAAAAAAAATATTCATACATATATCAAGAAGAAACAAAAATCTTACTTCCTATGCACTATATATTCAAGATGTTTTAGATATTACAAATATTGGTGACTCTAAAAGCTGTAAGTCCAACATATACTAGTAAAAAGGATATATAGCGCATTTCAGATCAGCTATCAGTAACCATTTCTTTGGTATCTGTATGTTTTGACATGTAAGGAACAAAATTACATATATCAAAGCCACCCCCCCTCTCTTCCTCTCTTGCATACAAGCAAGTATACTTATAAGGATGCATGGGTAACTGTCCAGAAAAGGACAACATACAGATCTAGAAAAATAACAATACTGCCTTACAAAGGAATTGAAATGATACTACCTTAAGAGCTCATCTGTGCACATGAAGGGCAACAGTGTCATCAGACATTAAATAAAGTACCCACATTGACTCAGAAGCAATGCTCAAGCATAGGCCTAGAATCTCCACCATTTACATATCAATGAGACAGCAAGTCTGTAGACTTCCCTGGTGATATATAATTAATCAAGGAACCAGTAGAAGCTCCATCTTGCCAACAATGAGATCAACATCTGTTGGCCTTTGCTGGAACACTATGACCAGTGTTGTTTGATATGGTCCCTTTCAGGACAAATCACCCATGCACGGATACAAACTATCTTTCATTTGCATGTTTACCCATAAAGTAAGTGTAAATAGCTTCCTTTGGAAAGTATGAAAAAGTCCGCCTGGACACACTGAGTAAATGGCAACTCTGCTCACTCTTTCTGCCATGCATCTCACTGGGAAACAATAAATAAGTTACCGACTGGGCTGTAATGACTGAAGTTTGTGGAGGCTATTGACAAATGATTCCAAGTACTATTAGGCATAGGGTTGCCAACTGTCCCTTAAAATGCGAAGTATTCCATCTCTTAATGAACTCATACAGGAAGCACTTTGTTCTGCATTTTTGACAATCAATAAAACAACAAATCTTACCAAAATGAAAGTATAATTCTGAAACAGTATTCTTGTACGTAAGTTTGGGAACTTTGGAAAACTACTGAATTTCAACAAAACAACGAGGTAGTTCTCGTAAACAGGTCATTTCCAAGAGTCTAGGCTTAGCAAAATTAAATTCCTTTTCTTATGAAAAGACATTCATTTTCATACTTACATTTAAACTAATATAATTAGTATAGTATATACAGGGTTGGAAATGGTGGAAGGTGTGGAGTGAATATAATGTAAACATCATTCATTGCTAAAAATACAATACTGATAAAATTCAAATTGGTTTATTTTGTCTGAATAAACAGGTCTATAGACACGGTTTGAATATCATT
>NC_091560.1:36681430-36683930 GCF_042767895.1 Penaeus vannamei
GCACTCACACACACACAATGTGTATATATATATATATATATATATATATATATATATATATATGTATATATATATGTATATATATGGATGTACATGATATACATAATATATATATATATATATTATGTATATCTATACTCGTATATATATATTATATTATATTTATTTATATATTCACACATATATGTTTGTGTGTATATATGAATACACACACACACACACACACACATATATATATATATATATATATATATATATATATATATATATATGTATATGTGTGTGTATGTGTATTCATATATACACACAAACATATATGTGTGAATATATAGATAAATATAATATAATATATATATGAATATAAATATACCTTATATATATATATATATATATATATATATATATATATATATATATAAATCACGATTTACAACTATTTTTTTTAGCTTGCTCAATGTTACTGGCTGATAACACGCAAAAGAAACAGCTGGAAACCCTTCAGTGTATTTTATTGGCCAGCTGAAACAAAGAAACCTACCCACTCAAAACACAGGTACGCATCAGGAAAATGATAAATAATTCCAAATTTCTTGATTTTTCACATCTTGTATTCAGGAAAAGTAAAAGTGCGATTTAAAAAAAAAATTCAAATAAAGCTCGATAATCATAAAAATCAGCGCATCAAACTGCATCATAAACAGTTACTGGATTTCCTTCAGCAAAAATTGTGTTGGGCAGTGTAATGTATGCATATGCATACATATTCAGTATCAAACATGTATAAATGAATACACATTACTTATATATAAAATACATTTTTTTCCATGAATAGTGAAGATTTCCTTGGCGGTTATGAATGTGTGTGTGTGTGTGTGTGTGTGTGTATGTATGTTTGTATGTATGTATATATGTATATATATGTATGCATATATATGAATATAAATAAATAAATATATATATATATATTTATTTATATTTATATATATGCATACATATATATACATATATACATATATATATATATATATATATATATATATATATATATATATATATATATATATATATATATATGTATGCATATATATAAATATAAATATAAATATATATATATATATATATATATATATATATATATATATATATATGTGTGTGTGTGTGTGTGTGTGTGTGTGTGTGTGTGTGTGTGTGTGTGTGTGTGTGTGTGTGTGTGTGTGTGTGTGTGTGTGTGTGTGTCTGTCTGTGTGTGTGAAGAATTTTCCGAGGAGGATGAAAAGGAAAAAAAAAGGAAAAAATAATAAGTAATCTTGATTCCAATAATAACTTTCAGTTATCAATTTTGCGATGTTTTGTCTCGAGGCTCGTAGGCTGCTGGCCAGTCTGCGATGTCTTGACTCTGAAAATGGATAATGTTATTAACAATAATACCGATGGAAATAGAGGTTATGATAATGTAGTGATCCCGCAGCAATGATTGTGTCAATGTTAACTAATTCAACAGCAAAAATATTATAATAGTAATGACACATGTAATAAAAACATATTGCGAACAATGACAACAGCAGTGCTTGTAATGGTGATATGTGTAAACGTAAAACGCGACAGGAATATTGAAAATACTATTAGCAACGACAACGATAAATATAATGATAGCATGAATAACAATAATACTGATGGTAATAATGATGAGTATAATCAGAACGTGTCTAAGAATTTTAACGATATTTTGAGAAACAAGGCTTAAGTTTTATGACAATTTATACATGTAGCATACTAAGGGGCACACATTCAATTTTTTTAAGGAAGTTAAGAAGAGAGAGATTTAACAAATTCACGTTGTGTATAGAACCTTCAAAAACGAAAGAGCTTGTGTGCAACAGAACAAACTTTTTATCTTGAACCTGAACACGCGGCGTGCGTCGGACTTTTGAATTTTAAAGGGAAAGGAATGCTTTTATCCCGTCAACATGGCGCATCACACACAAACTTTTAAACTTTTTAAATTTCTATTTTTTCACCTTGATTGATTAACAATCTTTCTCTTTTGAGAACCGAAATATTCCAAATTTTCGTGTTCAAAATATGGGCTAATTGCTAATCAAAACAACAACCGCGAATGGTTAAAGCCCGATTTTGAAAAATATTGGACTGGCTGATTTTCTCTGGGGGGAGGGGGTGTCAACCCCTACCACCGTAATGTATGCCCCTGGGAGTACTGGGCTACGAAATGTGACGTGGAGATAGATCCAGATTTCTGATAACTTACTCTGAATCTTGGTTTCTTCCTTCTGCCTGACATCGCATCATACAAATCACTCATGAAGCGCAGTTGCTCCACCTTGCGTTTTCTGTCACGCTGAGGATATAAGGAACAGAAGTTGCAGAAATTACGAATGATGGGAAAAGGTAACACAGAAGCAACAGCACTGACAATTGAAAAATTAATATATATCAATAAACATCAAACCAAATATATTCACCTCAAGCTTGCGATCCTCAG
>NC_091560.1:36698930-36706430 GCF_042767895.1 Penaeus vannamei
CTGTAATTAATATATTAAGAATTAAGGAATCCATGCACTTTCCCTTGCAAAGAGTAACGGTAATGACGATGATATTGATGGTGATAAAATTGATAATAATCATAATGACAATAATGATGGTGATTATTATAATGATGATAACAAAGATAATAAGGATGATGGTGATGACAATGATGATAATGATTATTATAATGTCGATAACGATAAGGGAGATGGTGATGACAATGATGATAATGATAATGATAACGGTAATAATAATGACTAATAATAATATTGATGATGATCATCATCATCGGGGAGCTAACGCCGACGAGGGCGCACAGCTGCATCCATCCTTCGTTTCTACCTACGAGGCTCCCTTATGGCTAGTGGACAGGCAGGGCTCAGCCTATCTCGAGCGGCCAGGTGGCCGTTTAGTCTGAGTTGACGATCACGGATTGTGCAAGACGCGGTGCAACCGTTGGTTGTACACGTGGTCCCGCCAACAGGGCCCCATGATCCGGCGCAAGGACCTATAACAAAAGGCATCAAGACGAGACTCTAAGGCGCAAGATAGCGTCCAGGTTTCAGGACCGTATAGTAAGACTGGCATTATCAGGGCCATGAAGATGTGCAAGCTTGGTCCATCTGCACAGGTACCAGCATATCCAAATACTCTTTGTCGAGAGAGTTCATGATCCCTACTGCCAGTCCAATCCGTCTGCTGACCTGGTCGTCGCAAGCACGTCCCCAAAGTCCTGGATCTTGGTCTTGGTCCAGGAGACCTCTAGACCCAAGGGCTTCGCTTCATTACTAAATGCATCCAGAGCCATCACTAAGGTTTCCATAGACAGATATGATAACAACACCATCAGCAAAGTCAAGGTCAGTAACCTTAATATTGCCCAGAATTGCTCCACAGTTGCTTTTAAAAGTAGCTCTGCCCATTATCCAGTCCATGCAAGTGTTGAAAAGCGTTGGTGCAAGGACACAGCCTTGCCTCACTCCTGAACTAAAGAAAGAAAGAAGCTCGACAGCCCCCCCCCCCCCCCCCGACTTTACAGCACTTTCAGTACCAGTATACAGACGCTATTAGGCCATTAATCCTTGTTCTAAATCCTCTCAGTCTCAAGATCTCCCAGAGTGATTCCCGATGCACTGTATCGAACGCCTTCTTGAGGTCGATGTAGGCTGCAAGCAGCCCACGCTCGAACTCACAACGACGAATTACATTGACTCGAAGTGCAAGGATACGGTCTATTGTGGACTTACCAGGAGTGAATCCAGATTGCTCCGGCCTCTGGTGCCTCAGCAGGTGGTCTCTGATACGCCTCAAAAGGATGTGGGCGAGAACCTTGCCTGGTATACTGAGCCTTGTGATGCCTCGTTGATTGCTGCAATCCCATCGGTTCACTCTTGCTTTCCAGAGAGGGATGACCACACCCCTCAACAGGTTAGGGGGAACGCGGTACCCGCATCCAAGTTAACTGTTGGTGGGTCAACCTGGTACCTGGTACAACTGCTCAAAACACTCGACCCAACGCTCCTGCCCCGCAACAGGATCTGAGACGATCTGGCCACTTGCTGAACGGGCTGCAGTCACCTGTGAAAAGTGCTTGGAGTTCAGCTTTCTCAGGGCTTGGTATGCAGGACAAAGGTCATACACTAAGAAACGGCCTTCGACCTCCTCTGCAAGACTCCTAATAAACTGTTCCTTGTCCCTTCTTAACAGAGACCGAGTTCTGCACACCTGAGAACAGTGCAAATCCCGATCCCGTGTCAGACAAGCATCTAATAATATTGGTGATATAACTGATATTGATGATAATAACAGCAGTAAAATGAAGTTAAGAATGATGATAATAATGATGTTAAAGATGATAATAAGTATAACAAAAATTATATCTATAATGATAGTAATAACAATTATGATGATAAATAATAAAAATAATGCTAACAATAATAATGATAATAAGAGGAATAATAATAATTATATTAATGATAATGATTATAATGATAATACTAATAATGATAATGCTAATAATGATTGATAATGATAATGACAATGATAATGATCATAATAATGATGATAACAGCAACAATAATAATAATAATAATATTAATAATAGTAATAATAATGATGGTAATAGTAATAGTGATAATAATGATAGCAATTATAAGAATAATAATGATAATAAAGTTGATAATGATAGAGATTACAATAATAATAATATTCATGATGATAATAATAATGATAATAGTAATGATGACTATAATGATAATGCTAACGAAAATACGATTAATGAAAGTGAAAAATAACAATAGTGATAACATAAATAAATAATAATAATAATAATAACGATAAAAGGTAGCCGATGCAATAAAAATATTCAAACCAAGATTTACATTACAATTCCCTTTCTCAAGTACAATGACGTCAATATAGGCAATAGGGGTAATGACGCAATCATCCCAAAATATCCTGGATCCGGATCGCCACCAAAATTTGATAGAATCTATGGTTACGACACACACACACATGATAAAATTTGTCATAAAAATGTTTAAAACTTTTTGAGCTATCCTGCTTACAAACGAACAAATAATATCCAGGTCGCCACCAAAATTTAATGGCATCTAAGCTAGGCTAAGACACACCTCTGGTTAAAAATTCAGAAAATTCTATTCACAACTTTTTGAGCTCACATGCTAACCAACCAACAAACAAACAAACGCGACTAAGAACATATATTCCTTGGCGGAGGTAATAACAAGAATAATAATAGTAGTAATGAAAGTAAAAAATAACAATAGTGACAAACTAATAATGAAAATAACAATAATAACAATCTTAATGACAATACAAATAATGATGATAAAAATAAAAACAATACAAGTAATAAAAGAAAAAATAATAATAATGAAGTAATAGTAATAATGATGATAGCAATAATAATGATGATAATAATAAGGAAATAATAATAATGACAATAATAATAATAATAATAATGATAATGATTACAATAATGATAAGAAAATAATAGTGATAATGATTACAATAATGATAAAAAATAATGATAACGATAAAACTAGTAATAAAAGTAATTATAAGAAGAAAAAATAAAATTAATGTTAATAATAATGATAATGAATTCAATAATAATCAAAATGATAACAACAATAATAATAATGGTAGTAATAATAATAATGATAATTACTAAAAATCAACAATTATACGATAATACACATGGAAATAATTATAATAACAATGGTAATGATACCGATAATACTGGTAATAATACTAAAAAAGAAAATAATAATAAATAATAATAATAATTATTATTATTATTATAATAGCAATAACAATAACAATAAAATGATAACAATACTAAATCATAAATCAGTCGAGAAAAATTTAAATTCAGGATCCTTAGGTATCTCGAGAGTGCAGGACGGACCATATCTCAGATCTCTAATATGTCTGATAAACATCAGAAAAGTGCTGAAGAGGTTGAAAAGGATCCTCAGAAAGAATCAAGCAATCAAGAAGAAGTGCCAGAGAAGAAGGTGAGCATGCTCGAGAGATCCGTACAATAGTAATGCTTTAAAATAGCCACAGCCGTTATTGAAAATATTTTTGGCTTTGGGAACTGTCAACATTTTTTGAACGATTTTATTATTATTATCATCACCAGGATTTTAATGCATGGTTATAAATAACATAGTGCCTCTTATCTACCGATGTCTGTCACTAATGAAATATGACTAACAACATTTGGGTTAGAAATGCTTCTTATCATATCGCACGTGGACCATTTAACCCAGCTTGCATGTATAGGCCTACAAGAGTAAAAAATCGCCTCATGTGTCTTTTCTAGGTAAACTCAACATGTAACAGGGTGGAAGTGCTTAAACCCCTTGGTTATTTAAAGGCGGTCTAAGTAGGTAAAAAAGAGAAAAATACAATGGGCAGATAGCTACTAAATGTGTTCTCAAACAATACTGATAGAAAAAACTTGTTTTTTGGATCTGAATATTACTTTTAACGAAGGAAAAAAATGTATTTAACAAACTGAAGAAGATTTGTAGACCGGAAATTATGAAAAAATAGGATATAAAAAGGCAAGGCTTACACTAATGACGCTGCTTTCTACATTTGTCTCGACGACAAACGGTGTTCAACCTTAATTTCCAACTCACCAAGCTCTTGCACAAGCTATAGAAAACAGTGGACTCTCAGAGTAGAGCTGGTTTCACGTAAACCACCTTTAATGGATCTCTGCATCGCAAAAACTGTCGTAGTTCTTTCTTCTGTCATTCTCATGGTGTAGAAAGGTTACTGCATGGTACATTTCAACCAGCCAAATCCCCCATCTATTTTCTCTTCCTCATTCCCTTTCAACTAATTTCTAGTGGGAAAAATAAGCTCTGTAATTAACCAAGGCCATGAAACAATCAGACATTTGCGGTTAGTTTTTTTCTGTTCTAAAAGACCACTCACCGCTGGCGCGTTTGAAATAGATTACTGGCAGGACGATTGGGAAATCCATGGTGTTACTTAAGGGTCGAGGAAGTTCGTTTGAAGGGTCAAAACGACACCTTTAAAAGGTCTGAAGAGGCGCATACGGAAAGGGTGTCTTTGATTGGGTTGTGGGGTTACCATCGATGGGGTACTAATGGAAGAGACGAGGGGTACTGCCGGAAAATATAATGATATTTGTATCATTTTTTTTTTTATTATAACATTCGCATAAAATACTTTGTCTTGACGTGGAATGTGCAGTTCCCGTCCCACTTATCTCTCCAGCTCAAGACTTGTTTTAATATTAATGATTTTTTTTCCAATGTGATGATTATAATGCTTTCACAACAAACTTTTTCTTTCATAGGTCACAAAGAGCAGCAGAGAAATCCGCGATGAGCATGTGAGTATCTTGGTTTAATGTTCATTCGAAAAATATAGTTGGTATCGTATTACATCAGTATTACATCAGTTTAGTCATTCATAATGACTAACAACTTGTGTTTCTTATACTTCAGTGCCAGAAACACAGGAAGGTAGCCACCTTTCAGAGGATGGCTAACTTACATGACCGCATGATGGGAAGAAAAAAGAAAGAGCGAGAGAGGGTAAGCTATCAAAAATCTATTATAGTATTCTATTTCCTTGTCACAATTCGCAGTCCGATACTTCACATGTATGTATGCTGTCAAAATTCGTAACCTTTTTCTAAATATCATCAAAATTATGTCACGTTCTAATAATATTTAATTTGCGTCATCAATATTTGTTGTTTTTGCTGTTATCACTATTTTTATCATTGTCGTTAAAAGTAAAAAAAAAAAAAAATCTGATTTACATTTACACATCTCTTACAAACACTGTTACATTACTCACATGGCCATTTTTACTGATGTCATTAGTTAGATGACATTGAAGGATTATTACATCATCATAGCCAACGTTATCAACAATATTATTGCTAATGACATTATCTATTTTCAGAACCTCGAGTGCAGTGAATGGCCTGCTGCATATGAATCGGAGAGAATTGTAGGGACAAAAAGTAAATCGTTCAATGAATAATGAATAACCAAAACGATGCATGAAGGGAACGGGTGACATGTATTGTCATTATTATCCTTGTTACTGTTATTCTTTTCAATATCATTTTTTTGTTCTGTACATGTTACCAGTCTTGTTATTGATATTCTTAATATAGTTACTCTTACCCACATTATTGTTGTCATTACTGCATTGTTTTTTGTTATGATTTTCTCACACTGTTTCGGTCGTATTTCAATTACTTTTGTCATTGTTTCCATCACTTTTAGCAGAAGCATTAAGGAAAAAACTGAACATTTATGTTTAAAACTGTCAATTAAATCAAAGCAAAATATATAATTATGTATGATTTATCCCTCCTTTATGTACAGAGATCAGGTTAAATCAAGATAATGATTGGTCTGTGGTTTCTCCCATGACAGAAGCTGATTGAGATGTTTGTGTGGATATCTGTTTGCGCGGCGTGGATATCTTAACTCTCTATAGTGCATGAAAATATGAACGGGAATACAAAAGTTCCATCATTTTAAAGTGTTGCCTTCCTAGAAAGGATGTTGAAAATATGTGAAACATGGACCGCATTTCAGTGAGAATCAAGGATGGTATCATGTTCAAAGGTAGATCGTTCGTTATCTGTTTGTTTTACGGTGTAACAAAATAAAATGAATGAGAAATTAGAAGCACTTGCTATTGACACTATGGCCAAGACAATAGGGCCATTGATACAATAAAAATATTCACACGAAGAATAACACTAGAATCTCATCTATCTGAAGTACACTGGCAACGTCCGTGTTTCTCTCTGACACAGTGCTAATGAATCTTTAAAAATATTCCTAGATCCAGATCACACGCAAAAAAATAAAAAAAAATAAAAAATAAAAAAATAAAAAATAATAATAATCTAAAAAATCTCTTTATAACTTCTTGAGCTGTTTTACTAAGCCACTATCCAATGAACAAACAAACAATAACAAACGCTACCAAAAACATAATCCTAGCGGAGGGTATGCTATGTTCTTGACAAAACTGAAAATACGTTCGTAGGCAGATAGTGCAAATATTTTAGGTATATAAGCAATATATGATGTTGTCAATGATAAAGTTAATGAAAGGAAAACAAATCGAGAACGAAAATGAAGTATATGCTACCATGAACCGTATTCATGTTGACAAAACCGGTAAAATACATCTCTTGTATTGTGAAGATATTCGTTCTCATTCATACTTTTCCACATATGCTACCACCTACAAAGAGGCCTAAAACAGAACAGTGTAAAAAGCTGTTAGACAAAATTTTGGAACGGTGATTCAAAATCTTTAAAGAATATTCCGAAAGATGGGCCTGATCCTCAGCTCCCATTCTTTGTACATAAAAACACATGAAATACCATTTTAAGGTTAAGCAATTACAGGAGAATGAGCTTGAGTGGCTAAAGATATGGAGCGCTGGTTCTTCACGAAGAAAGGAGAACCAAAAATGTTATAGCGTTAGCACAGGCATCCTATGAGAAGCAACTGTGTAGAAAACAAAAGTACATCAACCCTTTGAACTGCATAAAAAAACGGCATTCACAGATGAGGCAAGGCTTTGTGGACGATCGATGTGGCAATCAAAATAGTCCTGAAATGGTAAAGGAGCCTTAAAAGGATGGACTGTTAACGAATGAAGAAAAATAAGAAGAAATGGACACGGAAAGAAGAGGGTGTATGAGGAATAATGTAATAGAATATAATAGAGAATTGGAAAGTGAGCATAGAGAAAAAAAAGGTTATCTGTGACTCGAGAAATCTTAGAATGTTAAGGAGAAAACTACAAATCTGTGATAAGGCATGCGGTACTGTGCGGAGCGAAATGCAAGGCACTTTGGTCGCGGTATTATGCAACATGGCGCGTAGTCCCCTAGTTTTATTTATTTTCAACTCGGGCGGCGCATGGGACCGCAGTGGAGTGT
>NC_091560.1:36720132-36722632 GCF_042767895.1 Penaeus vannamei
ATCTTATTGATACGAGAGATAATTAGAAGTAGGTACTGTAGGTGAGGTAAAATTGTTTAAATTCGGCGTCGTTTTTCTTATTACTCCATAGCCCCCTAGAAAGGACCCATTGACGCTCGTGTGTATTTCTGTGTAGGAATAAGAAAGTATAAACGTAACTTGTGTGAGCTATTTATTTTTTGTTCCTTGTTCCTTTTTCTCTCAAAATCGTTGTTAATGTTATTGCCGTTACACGATTATTGTCATGGTCACCAGCTTGGGAACCTGATTTAGATGTTACATATTTCCGATTCAAGCCTCTCCAGTCTACCCTTCTCCTGTTACCTTAATTTCATTCCTAGGACTTTACATTTTAATTAATAGAAGAATGAATAACAAATCTCAAAATGCATGTGTTGATGGTTATTCTAAATGCGATCCTTTTCTATAAAATGTTTGTCATCTGACATGAAACAATGTCCTTGGCAGTACATACCTCACATTACAACATAGATAATGTCTTCCGACCTACCTTCGAGTATCTTTAAATACAGAAGGGGAACGTTATTTTTTTTTCTGAAACCTTATTTCGATGATGTAACCGTGTGAATAGCTTGTACCGCGAGAGCAAACAAGCGATGCCCTGACTTGCGATAACCGTATTAAGAAGAAAAACCAAATCTGCTTTTAACGTCCGTAGACGAAGGTCGTGGTAAGTTCAATATAGTGCTATAGAAGCCACCTTTACAGACATGAGCAAACCTTATTGGCATACGATAACGCTCTCTATGATTATTTAACTTGACAAAGAAATATGAAAGTAACGACTATTCAAAGAAGAAACAAGAACAAACAAAACGAATATAAACCAAGTAAAAAAAAATACATATATATTATAAAAGCATATCTTTATTTGCAGCGGTATTAAAGGTCGCTGCATGGAGTCAATACATCATTTATTCGTTATTGTATTCATCTTAGACATAACCCGTGAATAATGTTTACACCATGCTCTTTCTTTCATATGTTTTTAAATCTGTGTTTTTAAGTCGTCCAACTTTGTAACTCCACCTATCACATAAGTGACGCGACATTCATTCATAAACATTTCCATAGTTTAGTACTCCTCCTCCTACTATTACTACTACTACTACTAAAGCGTTGCTATACGGGGGTTAGTCTGCCAGAGGAGGAACAGAAACTTTCGCAACTGTACCACTCAACTACGTGTTACATGACTGTAAAGTACGGGAGGGGAGCTGGTGGTTAGTTGCATGTCTCTTAATGGATATGCAAATAAATGTGAAATGAACAAAGTGGATGGATTAATAAAAGCACAATACCACAGTAAAACGTATAAATAACGTGCATAAACTAAGCCAACTACATACGATCAGTTTTTTTTTCACGTAGGATGAAGAGGTTTATCAACATTAAGGACTTGTATGCAATAACCACGTCATAGGGTTCAAGGCTAGAGCGTCAAGAAAAAAAAATGTACGTTAATAATGACACAAAGCACCCTATCCATACGTCGGGGATTATACATATAGCCTGAAAGTTTAATTCTGAGACCAATCTCATCAATTTCCAGATGATTCTCTCCACCCAAGGCCCCTGTTTCGGCATCCTTTTCGGAAACAAACTCCGTGAAATGAACGCCCCCCCTTCTCTCGCGGCCTGGCTCTTCAACTGCCAGTCCATGGTGTGGAATCTTGCAGGTCAGTCGGGCGGGTCGAATGTGGCGCCATTTTCCTCGTAATTTCGCTTTTGTAAAAGAAAAAAAAATCTGTGATTAAAAAATCCTTTCTCAAAGTCATGACATATTTATCATCATGTACACTGCTGTCGCCATATACTTGTTTTTGTTTCTACATGTCAGAATAAATTAAGTAAACATTGTAAAGAAAGCCATCATAGTTAATGTATACAGATAATGCCATTAGTACTTTGACGTGCTTTTTAACCGCGCGACGATCTACTCCCATGGGACGTGACAGGGCCTTGGGCAGGACCTCTTAGCACAAGGTTCTCCTACAGGAAGGTGGCTGTGACGGCGGCTCTCATGTCTGCCTCGTCTCTCTTCCTCTCCGCGCTCGTCTCCTCGCCGTACCTCCTCTTGCTGACATTTTCTCTTCTTCACGGTCAGGATAATTGTTTAGTCTGGCTATTTCTACGGGGAACGTGGACTGGAATATGCAAAGAAAATGACACGATGATGCGCTGTTTGGGGGGAAATATTAAATGCAAATGAAGAAATCTTCGTTGTGTCTTTTTGATATGATCGAAACGTCAAATTGTTTCGTCTATATATTGTCCCTCATACATTTTTTTTCTGGGGGAGACATAGTTAAAAACAGATTTACCTTCCCCCCCAAAAAAATATATATATATATATATAAATATATAAATAAATAATAAATAAATATAGGAAAGAAGAAGAAAAGGTATATATATACTTATATAACCCGTACGATTTACCAAAACCAACAGGAATCGGCGGCGGGATAAACATCACCTG
>NC_091560.1:36745132-36747632 GCF_042767895.1 Penaeus vannamei
CTTGATGACTAAGGACTTATGAAACCATTTATGCGTAAATACAATGAACATGGCATATGCGAACATGCCCTCTCTGGCAGCAATGGGTTAATAAAACCTTTATATGGCATAAATTTGCTTGTAATAGGTGAATAACATGTCTACATAAAAAGTTGAAAACATTTTAAATAAACGTAACCAAAATGTTATGTTGTACGATTTCTTTTAGGATAGGATCCCCTGAATGCATGTTTCCTCTACTGTAATAGATCTGTGACATTAACTTTATTTTCAAATTGCTGAAGATGTCCAAGATGGTTCAAATCACAGGATATGCACAAACTATTCTACAGCTGTAAATTACCAGTTTCCTTTGAAAGTAAGATTTCCACTCTAACGTTATTATAATATCTAAGAAACAAAGAAGTTAATGGCCAGTCTTTTATTAAACTAAACATGTAATACCTAACCTGGGTTGCAAAGTACGCTGCCTTGGCTCCATCATGGCCATCAAAGACCCCATAGAGGTAAGTGTGATTTTCACGGTCAAGACAAAAGTGAATGCTGCGGTCCTCATATTCATGTTCCGAGCATGGTGTTCCATCTTCTCGGTACATCTGGTTGGCTGACATCCCCACACCTGTTGAGAATACAGATTTGTTAACCAATATATTCCTTAGTCTAAATTCTATTTTCTTAGATATTACAAAAAAAAAAAAAAAAAAAAAAATATATATATATATATATATATATATATATATATAATATATATATATATATATATATATATATATATATATATATATATATATATATATATATATATATATATATATAGTATGGCAAAGTAAAATACTTATTCAACTGGTAAAAATTTAAAAAACTAAAAATACCTGACAATTTGCAGATTGGGAGTCCATCAGTCCAGGTGTCATTGTTCCGCATTCCCGTCATCCCCAAAGAAGTTGGTTTGATAGCCTGTGAAGGCATTGTCTCCTAATCAGACCTGCAGAAACAATCATATCAGTTGAAAAATAAAATTCTCCTAATGTGTGACATTTAAATAAATTGTGTGCTTCAATAAAAAACACAAAGATAATACAATTAATGTAATAACTTGTCATGAAATAAAGATATTTCTCTACCGTCTTGTGCTGGGAAAAAATATTCTGGTATCTTAAATAATGGATTGAAACAGCACTTTGGAGAAGACCTTGTTAGATAAACCACACTATGACTTCTGAAAATGTAGCACACATAAGTAATCAGCTGGTCATTTATACAAATGTATGTTGTTGAGTTTAAAATTCATTTTCAAAATAATAAGAATTTTTACCATTAGGCTGCAGATTATAAGGCACATAAGTGTCTGGGGAGAAGCTGAATGTGGTGCATATTTAAGAACTGAGAGCCTACCTTGTTGTAAACAGATATATTCTGGTTACTGCTCTCCAAGGTGAACTGGGTCTGACCCCACCTACTACAAGCTGAAACATAGATATGATCTTAATGGGGAACCACATTATATGACTAGATTGTAACAAACTAAGGTACAGGGTCTTTGAATATTGACACAAACACAGTAATGTGTGCAACGATGGAATGAAATGCACCGACAGTGATACAGGAAATGCTAAACAATTACTACTATTTTAGTTTTACTGTGTATTGGGATGTGAAATGTCACATTTTAACATTTTTATTGTGGTTGATGCATTTTAAAGTCTCAGAGATTGAATCCTTTAGAACAAAAAGGAACTGTGTTTCAGTGACAATGTATCTTATGGAAAATGAAGGTGATTTATGTACTTATGTGCTACATGTATTTGTTCTACACATATATCAGCTGGTGTAGCACTATTACTTCTCTACAGGGTCTAGTCAGGCATATCACTTTATTGGGGTATCACCTGGCATATGACTGTTACAGTTACTTGAAAATTTTCAGTGATTATGGTAGACCTTCCACATAAAAGAAATATAAAAGTACATCCATTAGTGTAATGTTATTTATCTATGTGACTGATTTACCATTGCACTGGATTCACATTGGTTTATGTAACTGAGAGGGATGCACAGAGATATAGGGAAATGGATACTGCCATCTTGTAGAGCATAAGAAATAGTGGGTGCATCCCCTCTCAAGTGAAAAATATCTCTCAATTACAGCCAAGTGTAATCACATCAGGTGTATTCTATCCACACTCCCTTAGCTTTCTAGCAATCTTTAATGACTGGCCTACAATCAGAAATTCAGCCTGACAGCCGCACAGTATCATGATATCATTGTAATGAAGCCTCCATGACAAAGGCATATGCTCATCCAGATGGATAACATATGAACCATCACCCAAGTGCAGATGGGTGGAAATCCTGTGACCTATATAGGGGCATCTTTTAAACTTTTTTAACTTGTGAATTACCTAATTACTCAGCACATAATGCAATATGTTTTTTTTTCAGGATAGCTATTTGTCACTGATCATGACAATTTTGGTATTGATGGATTCTTCTCTCTAGT
>NC_091560.1:36755132-36762632 GCF_042767895.1 Penaeus vannamei
ATTTTAAGCGCTCTTTGTGCTAGTTTTATGCATTTTTGATTGTTATTCTTCTTATTTAAGCTTGTTTTAACCCATAATTTCCCTGATATACTTCATGCCCTCCCCTGCTAACGGGACTATCAAATCAAGATCGTCGATGGAGAAATGGTACTCGATCTCCTGAACGATTCATTCGCAAAAGAAACAACGCTGAAAATTGATGAAATCATAGGATTTCATGCAGAAAAACATTTTTTCGACTTAGTCTCTGAGAGGGTGCGTCGCTCTCTGTAACAATTACCATTTATTTTTTTAACGTGTTTTGATAGTTTTACGTTACTCTTTACAAAAACCTAGTGTGCATTTGCGCTTTTGACAGGGATTTTCAAGACCCCGTGATCGCCATTCCTTGACAAAATGCTAGTGAGGAATGTATCATTTTCAGTGTTGTGTCAAATCTGGGTCTTTTATTAAACAATTTAGTGGCTATGCAGAAGTACACCTAAGTAACTATCACAGCTTGACATGTGTGCCTACAAAGTGCCCCAAATTGCCAGAAAAAGTGATTAGAAACCAAGCTATCCAGAAAGTAAACAGAAACGAAGGAAAGTTTGGTGTCTCAAGATAGAAAGGTGTTTGGTTTATTCATTAAGGTATGTATGTAGCTCTATCTTACAGTACATACCAAGGTAAAGAGAATGTTTCCCGGCGGCTGTTGAGAGGCAGAGCCCCCCATCAAATCTTCCCTCGGCAGTACCCAAAGGACACTCCTTGTCACAGCAACTTAGATTGCTGGATAAAGTTTGTGACTTGGAATTAGGTTGGTTTATTGATCAGGACATAATGGGTAGTGTGAATTCCCGTGGATTTTACCAAAAGATGAGTTGGGTTCCCGTAGATTTTTCTTCAAAAGTTCGTGCATCAGTCCGTAGTCTTTCAAAGATGGTGGATACGTCCATAGAATTATTATTATTATTATTATTATTATTATTATTATTATTATTATTATTATTATTATTATTATTATTATTATTATTATTATTATTATTATTATTATTGTTATTATTATTATTATTTTATTTTTTTATTTTTTATTTTTTGCTGATTTTATGCATTTTTGTTCTCTATTCATTTTATTTTAGCTTATTTTACCGCATAATTTCCCTGATATATTTCATGCCTTTCCCTGCCATTGGAACTTTACACATCAAGATTGTCAGCTGTGATTGCTATGGAATTGGCCTTCAGATTCATTCTCATCACACATGAATAAATCTAATGATATAATATTAATTGTCTGGGAAGTCCCGATTGTCATAAAATGTAAAATAACCATCTAATGATATAATATTTATTGTCTGGGAAGTCCCGATTGTCATAAAATGTAAAATAACCAAGTCCACCATAGAAAGGTGAAAATGTGGAATGGACAAACTCACAAATTGAAAATACTTTTGCAGTCCAGAAAGAATAGGCCTACTTCCACTTTGATTGTGAAAAATGGGTTAATATTTCTGAGGGTGATGCACAGGGATTAAAGGAAATAAACACCACCATCTGATAGAGCATAACAGATAGTCATAAGCTATACTGGTACAGCTGCCGTGGGCTAATTTCTACTGTGAAATGGTGAAGGTATCTGCTGTATATCACTGCTCAGAGCCCACGACATCCTTACTGCCTGATTTCTGATGTCATGTTTTCTAGAAGTAGACATGTAGTGCTAATAAATAGTCAAGCTTGGAGATCTCTGATGTGAAAATAACAAAAATATACAATGAAAATGTATAGTTTATGAAATTATCAGCAAAATTTTAGTAAGGGGGCAATGCCTTACTTTGATTATAAATTGCAAAGAAAAATTAGGCAGTGTAACAAGGGTGAAGCCCCAAACCACCATTATGATGTACCAGATAATTTCACCCTTCTGCACTCGCACATTACAGTTGTGAATATGATACATATTTTGACATTACTTTGAAATGGATCACAGACAGACGAAAGTGTTATTATGATAGGTTTCTTCCAGTTTTAAGGATAATCAAATCAGTTTTTTTCTTTCATTCACATGAGATGTAGTCGTATGATTTGATTTTGACATGTACAGTTGGCCACAGGAGTTTGTGACCATATAGCTTGTAGGTTTTCATGAACATAGCTGGTAACACTGTACAGGGAGGAGTCAATAGTATGTGAAACAGTGAGCCAAACTGTTATGTAGATAGCCACTAATGTGACAGTCAAATTTTATTTGTAAATAGGTCTATAAGGATGTTTTGCATAATTAGTAAAAATTGGGCATGTAAAAAAACACCCATGAATCTTAATGAATGTATTTTTGTGTTGTGTGGCCAAGAACCATTGTTGTTGTATGGTATCTGTCAATCTTCACGTGATAATTATGTTCATTATCATTCTTGGGTGTTTTTTTTTTTACATGCCTTATTGTTATCTGTTATGCAAAACATCTTTACAGACCTATCTACAAGCACAATTTGACTGTCACATTAGTGACTATCTTTGTAATAGCTCAGTTCCATGCACAGTGTTACTAGCTATGTTGACAAAAACCTACAAGCTACGTGGTCACGAACTGTACATTGTATCTGTAAATTTACAATTCAGTAGTATTGCATGAGCAGTTGCAAGTATATCTGTAAAAATGAATGATAAATCTTTGCAGTACTGATATACTTGCCATTCTAAGTCCCCACCTCAGTGTCAAACTTTATTCGACAATATAAATTGCTGTGACAGGTCATGCCCTTTAGGCACAACCTGAGGAGAAGGTTGATTGGGGGCTCTTGCCACCCCAGCACACATTGTCTTCACCTCACTATGCATTGCAAGATGAGCTAAAACTCGGGAGGACTGAGTGGACTTAGGCTGTGAGCAGGGCTTTCTGTGATCTTTTTCTTTATTTTTGGCATCACTGTTCATGTCTGCAGATCAATTCTTGCACCAATGACAATTTTTTGGCCTCTACAAGAATCCCCCCCCCTCCCTATCCTTACCATAAATTGACCAAATGAATAACTGCAATGCACCTGTTGACTTCGGCTTTGCACCACTTTAGTTCTGAACATCCATCTGAGGCAGAGTTGCAGTGCTGTTGTCTCTACTTAGACTGTTATCGTAGTGAAGATTTAACAATTGGGTAATTCTTTCTAAGACGGACATGACTGTTTTCTAAGAGAAATATGTGCACTATAGATATATCGTGATTTGGAATGGTGCACCCATCAGAGACTTCCCCTACTCCAGCCAGCATTGTTGAGGGATCCCATGGGGAATCGGGGGGATTGGGGAGGATTTTGCTCATAGCAGGTATTTTGAATAGCAAAAGAAAGTATAAAACTAAAACCTAAACCTATAATCACATTTCTTATGATGAAGAAAGTGGAAAATAGAAAATCCCAAGATGAGATTCTGCCACAGAAGATTCACCAGTGTGTTGCATGAACAAACAAGTGAAGGAACCCTATCATAGATGCACAAACTATTAGAAAGATGTCCATGTGAACCAAAAATTTTCCTTACCCAGGGGGTTGCTGTATTTCCCTATCGGAGGCTCTTAACTCACCATGACTTATGCAAATATCATGACATAGTAATGAGTTTTGCAGTCAGTTTCCTATTCAAGTAAACATGTAGAGTGACATTGTGGCAAGAAATTTAAGTGTCCCTTATAACGATATGTGAGTGCGCTCATATTTTTCACTTTTATGGTGTTGATTATATCATAGAGAATGGGAATATATATTTTTCTTTATGATATATTGTGTGTTGGTATCCTCAGCTTTAGCTAACATTTGCATGCTCATCTAAGTATAAATAATCAAGAAACCTAAATATTTGATGATATAGATATTTTACCTATTATATATACAATAGAAAAATGTAAATTTCTTGCTTTCTCTCAAGGCATAACATGAGGTTAGATTATTTAGAAATGAAAAATTGCATTCCAGCGCAGATTGGAAAATAAACAAAGAAAAATGATGAGCCATTTACATTGCGAGCGACCAGTTTTGATTATAACTTCATCAGAAAGACATGAAATGAAATACATGTATTTTTGACAAAGATATGATCAAAACTAGTCAAATATATCTCTCGCTGTGTGAAGATATTCATTCTTCTTCATACCATGATGGGTAGAGCCATACCCGGCACAAGATAAAATATCTCATAACAGATATAGGCATTCTCTTGGCATGATGTTGATATAATGGTTATGTTGTCATAGGTCAGGATTTACCCCCTTGTCACATGAGTCATTTGTTTGTTTCTAAAACTTGGAACTAATAATTGTATCTTTATGCAAGAAATTGCATTTGAAGGAGAAATGATAGTAGTTTCTCTAGGAGTTAGATGATTAGGTGTTCTAGATGTATCGTTAGAAAAAATTAATTTAAAATATTTTTTCCTCTCTCTCTCTCTCTCTCTCTCTCTCTCTCTCTCTCTCTCTCTCTCTCATTCTCTCTCTCTCTCTCTCTCTCTCTCTCTCTCTCTCTCTCTCTCTCTCTCTCTCTCTCTCTCTCTCTCTCTCTCTCTCTCTCTCTCTCTCTCTCTCTCTCTCTCTCTCTCTCTCTCTCTCTCTCTCTCTCTCTCTCTCTCTCTCTCTCTCTCTCTCTCTCTCTCTCTCTCTCTCTCTCTCTCTTTTATATTGCCCAAGTCTTTTAACCTTTTACAATATTATTTGTATCATTGGAAAGCTTTTACAAATGTGAAGCAAACATTGCTGGGGTCTTTGATTTTTTTTGTTCTTTGTTTCTTATCTTTTTTATTTTTATTTTTCCTTTTTCTTTCTTTTTTCAGAGTTTTGAAAGTCTGGAAAAAGATAAATCTAACTCAGAGAGCTGCATCTTTTTATTTTTATTTTATGTTCATTTCTTTCTTACCACCCCTTCAGTATGGCTGATCCATGGGGAATCCATGATTAGAATGGTTCAGGGGGAAGACACTTATCTTCCAACTCCTGCCAAATGTGAAATAGGAATATAAACTGCAATATTTTGTTACAGTATACCCACCAAAGTGATGCACAGCAAACATGGCAACCTCTTCAGCTTACAGCACTTCAGCATCTTTGTATATGCTGGCAAGATAGAGCTTTGACTAGTATATTGTTTGTACTGAACATTACCAATGCAATAGTAATCATAATACAAGTGCCACTTCAGACCTATCCTATCCCCTTCAGTCTTAGGGGACCCATAGGAGAAGAATAGTGAATAATAGCCTGGGGTATTTCCTTACCAGGGGTAGTCCCCAAACACCCCTTCTGCTAAGGTATGTCCATTTTTTCGACAAGTCCGTGGACCCTCTTTCCTTGGAGCATTTCCATACTCAGGGCAAGTCCTAGGACCCTCTTCCTTTAGGCATTACTTACTGGTGGCAAGCACAAGATGTACTATGGGCAAGCCCAAACCCTCATTTCCCTTAGGGAAATTAGTTGTAAATTGGGCATTGTAGTCTTTAACATGATAATAATGTATAGTAATAGGGTAATGTAAAGTCAGATAGTGTATAGTTTTTCTCTTTTCTAACCTGAAAATTGATATGCAGTCAGTATATTCATATTCACAGCCAGTACAATGTCATGCTCATTTCAGTCTCCAAGGGTTAAAATGACAGGTATAGTCAAGAATGCCATTTACAAAAAAACAAAGGTTGTGGGAATGAGTGAGGCGTATAGAGAAAAGGCAAGAGAGAGAATTAATTATCTGGTATATGAACTAGGCAGTAAACGAGTGAATGAGAGAGAAAAAGAGAAACAGAAATTGTAAAAAGTAGTAGAACAGAGAAGGAAGGGAATGGTCTTAGAAAGGGGAATGCCTCTGCTAATTTCATCATAACATACTGCCTGCTCCCAAAATTTGATGAATGATGAATTTGTTTGGGTCATATGACATCAAAACTGTTTTGCCAATTTTTTGTTGTTTGAGCTACATGTATCTGACAGATCAGAATCACCTCAGTCACTGTATGCCTTTACTCTGCACAATAAGGTAAAAACCAATTTACATCTTTTAAGTGATTGAATACTGTAGTGGATGAAGGAGTCTGAAAGGAATTGCAGGGATAAGGGTATTGGTTCAGAGATGAAGCCCCCTAGTAGGGAAATATGGCAGTTGGAAAGCTATTGGTTCATATGGCAGTATTTGCTGTAATATATGTATTTTTTTATTTGTATGCACATCATCAATTTGAGTTCATCATGACTGAATCTTGGCTCATGTTTTCCACTTTCAAAATTGATTTTCTTTTGTCAACTGCATTGGTTGGCAGAGTTTTTTCCACAGTGCTATGAGCAACTTTGACCATGTCCTCCACCCCTCACCCCCAGATCCCTGTAATCCCAGGTGTGCAGGTGTGCCCCCCCCCCCAAAAAAAAAAAATCCATCTGTGCTTGCCCCATTGCTTAAAGATTTAGTTTCTGAAAAATAAACTTAATGTGAAGTATGGAGACTTTTTCCATGCTCTTTTTTACAATATTCATATTTCAGCAATCATACTAATTTTATATAGAAAAAGAAAGTGCAATTTATCTACTTTTCAGTGTATTTTTTCTAAATGCAATTGGATTTACAGTCTTATATATATTATAGAAAATATAAAAACACATTCCCTGTCTTTTCAGGTGTAAAAAGTCATTTTGAAATTTTTTCCTTTAAACCACATCAAACATGTATAAAACTGAGCTTTATGAATGCATGTACATATGTGCAAACTTTCCCATTTAATACAAACATGCTTTTGTATGTATACACATACATGCACATATGCACACATGCACATAACTGTTTGGAACCTTTACAGTTGTTAAGGTAATAGCCACCCTAGAAGGCTGTTGGTTTACAGTTTGATGCTTTTTACCTCAGGGAAGGAACAGAATTGGCACTTAATATCCAAAGAGGATATTTACCAGGCTTTTGCAAGTATGAAACAACCTTCAGTTCCAAGGGCAGTCCCCTAGATTGTTTAGTATTTTAGTGCTGTTTGATTACTTAACCATTTTATGTATCAAATGTAATTACCAATGTTTATACATTTCTTTTCTTGACTATGATATTAAAAAACTAAGACATGTCTGAAATTGTATAGGATAATAAACAGGAAGACTGTGAGCTGTGAGCAACACACGAGAGCGTGGTCATTCAGTTTAGTCTTGTTTATTGACAATGGGGTATGTAGAGTGTGAGATGGACTGTATTATGCAACTGATGAGGCAGCAAAAGCCAGATTCACCAAATGTCTATTTAAGAAAAGGAAAAAAAGTATTCTTGTTCAAAAAGAATTTTCCATTTTATAATTCAAAACAAAATGTAGTATGATTATCATTATCTCCTCTCCCCTCATAGGATTAAAAATTGCAGAACAGTAAATTTTATGAATGCAGTGTAATAATTACAATTTCAGGATGGAGTATAATTCAGTAAACATTTATCAAAAGATATGTTGCCATTCATAGTTTTCAAGGGTTACTTTGGTTTATATACTCAACTTTGAAAGCTG
>NC_091560.1:36765132-36795132 GCF_042767895.1 Penaeus vannamei
CTGCCCACACGTTGTTGCAATAATTGATGTTTATGAAAATGTATATAACAACCAAAAATGCTTATTGGTTGTAATGGAATGGTAGATATTTAGATTTATTTGGTTATAAGTTTGAATTTGGAAAGACATTAGTGTCATTGGTTTACAGAATGTTACACTACATTTTTGGTCGTAGAAATAATGTATTATAACTTATTTACATTTTTTTGTAGTTTGAGATCGAAAATGACTTTCATTAGAGTATTTTTTGTTTGAAAATAAGTATATTATTTATTATCTATAGGATTAGTTTATGTAGTGTAACATGATGTTTCCAAAGGGACACTCGAGTTACAATTCCTATTAAGTACTTAAATCACATAACATAGAACATAGGGCCTATTAAACAGTAGTAACTCATAATCAGCATAGCTAGTAAATTCATATTCTTATTCTCTTTGAAGATATGTAATCAATCATAAAGAATTTTTTTCAAAATTGGGGGAAATAGGAATTCATGTTGCAGGAAATTATGAAGGGTACAAGCTGTAGTGTTTTGAAAAATGTTCTTATTTTTTACATTGTTCATGCGAAAGTTTTAGCTTAATGATAAGGAAATTTCTAGACAATTCTTCTTTACATATTTCCCCAAGTCAGTTTAATCAGTATATACTTGATAATGTCTTGACACAACACTGCTTCAAAGCAATGGATCACCTCTTACATTTGACTACTGTAAGAAGAAAAATCCAATATGTGATCTTCACATATTTATCTGATTTTGAGAGTATAAGTGAGAGTGAGGGAGTGAGTGAGCAAGTGAGTGTGTGATTTGAAAAGCTAGCCTGCCAGATATTCTTTTAATAACTACTGGCAGCCTCCTTGCACAAGTATAAAGGATGAAATGATACAGGAGGTAATGATGCCACCATGGTAAATACTTGTTTATGAGGATCAGTTAAGGCAGAAAAATGTGAAAAGGAGGAAAATGTGAGTGCAGACATCTATGACTTCTATATGAGTCATGAATAACAGAATAGTAGGTGAACATGAGTTTGATCTTGCACTGTTATTACCATGAAAACATATTCAGTGACTTTAACAGAAATATTACTTATCTTCACCTTTGAAACATTAGCTGTTGATTGGCTCACAAGTAGTCAGTGGCTCATCCCTGAATGGAGAGGTAGATAGGTATAATAGAGATGACATAGTTTTACTTCTCCTAGTTGAGAACATATTTGATATCCAAGATATCAACTTGATATTGATGGGTTGCTCAACCCTTTGGTCTTGGATAAAATTAAATTGTGCAATGGCTGTGGTGGACAGAGTTGCAGATGGCTGTGCATAATGACATACCCCACACCATGGGCTCATCAGATGGAGCTCGTCTTTCTCCAATAGTAGTAACATCTTTTGTTGGATGTCACTATTAGACCCATGAACCTAAAGTTGAATGGAAACTAAATTCTTTTAAAACATTTGTTTAGATATATTTAGTCATTACCAGATAATTGGTAATTATTGATTTTAAGGTTTGTGTTATGTGTTCCTAAATGTTATTTATCAGGTATGCATAGGTTATTTATCAGACATTTCTTTTTGTTGTTGTGGAAGGGCATAGATTTTCAGAATTTTGAAAGGATTCTTAATCTCTTGTTGTATTAAGTAATGTAATCAGGATGATGATGATTTTTTTCTGCTTGGTGTTTGTGTGTATGCGTGTGTGTGTGTGTGGAAGGGATGTGGGTTTGGGAGTGTTTTTCAGCTATCTCAAGAAGGCAATCTAAACCTGTATTATCAGTAGTGCACTTACAGCAGGGTAATACACGTCCAAGAAATAATTTTGCTAAGATTGATGTAAAGCAGAGTTAAATTTATATGTTCACATAATATAATTTTTTATGTACACAAATATCTTGCCTTTCTTCCTTAGCTTATGGCCTTATCCCTAGACCCCCTATGAAATAACCTGGGTCTGCCACTGTATATTGTAATCTAGGATGATTATAATAATTTTAGAAACATGCTATAACTGTGCATATATTCTGATAAAACAGAAATTTATTATAGGGTTGTATACATAATCAGTTTTTGCCTGATGTGGCACTAGTCATGAATCTCTCACAACAGCATGGAAGGTGGGGAGCTGTTCCAGCGTATCCAGGATAGAGCAGATGGTGCATTTACAGAGAGAGAAGCTGCCTGCATTATGAGAGAAATCTGTGTAGCCGTACAGCACCTACATCTTTTAAATATTGCTCATAGGGACCTCAAACCAGAAAACCTCTTATATACCACTGCAGGTTAGTATGATGTGATGGATATTTGTTTTATGTATTTCCCATTGAATTGCATTGCTTAGGGGTGTTTTCAAGGAGGGTGCAATGGTTTGAATCAAGATGGCGAAAATTGGGTAGTTTTAGATTATCTGTACATCTGTACAATTGAAAAATTACCCACAAAGTAATAGGGCCTCCATAGTAAAGAAATTTCATGTCATTGTCTCTGTAACTTTAACATTAAGATGAAATAGGTTTTTGTGTATTCCTCCACATATGATATTGATAATTCCAATGCAGATTGTGAATTTAGTCTTACAATTATATTGATTTAATTAGCATTTTAAGCATGTGGATGAAATCCTATATTGTTTTATTCTTCTGAGTTGGCATTTTATGTATTTTTTTGCAACCCTTCAACAGGCAATGATGCTGCTCTCAAGTTAACAGATTTCGGATTTGCTAAAGAAACCTTCTCAAAGGAATCATTGCAGACCCCATGCTACACTCCTTATTATGTTGGTAAGTTGTAGGGATGTGAAAAATCTGTATTTACAGAAATAGGAGCCCTAAAAGATACTCTCTGGGATCCACATGCAGACAAACACTCACATTTTGTGTGTTTATTTGTTTATGATATATCTAACATCTGCTTATTGTTCTAGCACCTGAAGTGTTGGGACCTGAGAAGTATGACAAAAGCTGCGACATTTGGTCATTGGGGGTCATCATGTATATTTTGTGAGTTTCAGAAAAATTATTCAAATTGTAGTGTATTCGTTTTCTACTTTTTTCCTTCTTTTTTTGCAGTTCCTTTTCATTTTTGTTCTTTTTTCTTTTACTTTGAATTAGCAGTAGCAGATAAAACTAAATAAAGTATGAAAGTCCTAAATACTATGTTGCTTAAACAAGTACAAGAATATTATTATAAAAACTTTCTCCTAACACCAAACTCTGCTGCTTGCAGGTTATGCGGTTTCCCACCATTCTATAGCAACCATGGCCATGCCATCTCTCCTGGCATGAAGAAACGAATCCGCACTGGGCAGTACACTTTCCCCAACCCAGAATGGGCGAATGTTAGCCAGGATGCCAAGGACCTGATCAAGGGAATGCTGCGGACAGACCCCGAGGAGCGACTCACCATTTTCGATGTTATGAAGAACAAATGGATTGTGGTGAGTGGCATGTTTGCTTATAAGTTTTGCTTTAGTCAGTTTTCTTTTATATGAGTTGAAATGCAGACTGTTTCTATAGTGAAGGCTTTGGCAGTTAACCCCCTGAAATCCAACAACACACAATTGAGAGTATTTCTATTTCTGAAGTTTGATCTGAGTTTAATTGAATGAGCCTATAAATCAGAAACTGGCAGAATATTTCTAGATATTTCTGTCATTATTGCAGGGAGTGTAAGGAAGTAATGCTGGTTTGGATCTACCAGCACAGATCTCCCTAATCCAACCCCATTCCTACATCCCCTTGTACCCCTTCATCTCCCCAAAGCGAGCCATACAATAGCCTCATGATGCCTATTTGGACTAATGCAAAAACATAGGAGCTCTATGCAAAAATAATTATTGTAATGAAGTTTGCCTCCTTACCCTTTATACCACATTCAGTCCAGTCCATTAGAAAATAATGCTGATTTTACAAGTGTCATGAAGGGTTTACAGCTTTTAGGGGTTTAGATGGTTTTTGATGAACAGACTCCACATTGTCTCTCAAATTAGTTATAACTCTGCATTAACAATAAAGATAAGTAATGGTATGTTATGTCATTTTTCTCTTACATTTTTATGATATTTAAAATTCTGTAAGACACCCTGAATTTCTGGTCATGGTGGGTAGGAATAGGATCCTGGGCCTGGAAATAGTGTCTTCTCTGTAGCCAGCACTTTTTCAGCCATGTCTTATGGATGGTACAATCCACCTTTGTTTACTGGTGGTTAATGCAAGAGACTGCCTAAATGCCCTCAGAGTCTAATCTTTCTCCAATAGCTTTTGTACACACAGGTCATTCTCAACACCATGGCCTTTTCATGATTGCACATTCCCTTCCCCCAGCCTTCACTCAGATTTTTCCTCGACAGCATATACATATTTCTGTATACTTTGTATATGATTCCCCCCCCCCCCTTTTTTTTTTAACCAACCCACAACAGTCCATTTGGAGGGCGATAATGCCCATTTCTGGGCGGTATCAAAATCAGTGTGCCACCCGCCTTGGGCGACTCAATCAGAGCACAAGCTCCGATCTAGCGTCGCACCAGTGGAATATTCCGGGCATCACACTTGTGTGACACCTGGCGCAAGTAGTTTAAGATAAAATTAAAATGATAATAAATTCCCCCCCCTTCCCTTTCAGCAATATGCAGAGGTGCCCCAGACTCCCCTCCATACATCAAGGATTCTTCGTGAGGAAGGTGACCTCTGGCAAGAAGTTCAGGATGAAATGACTCGCTCCCTTGCCACAATGCGCGTTGACTATGACACTCTCCAAATCAAGGCATTGGACAGTGCCAATAACTCTCTCCTCAGTAAGCGCCGTAAGAAGGTCACTGACAACTGATTCAGGAAAAGTTTAGAAGCTGTTTGGCAAGGACCATTTCATGTGAGTGTCTTACAGGCTCCTTCAGTGCTAGCATAATTTAAAATGCATCCCTGTGGTTGATGCTTTTTACTGTACTGATGTAGAAGAGTTATTGGTGAAAGTCGGATGGTGTTGATGACTAATGCTGAATTCATGCACAAAGGTAGTGAGTTTGTATTGTTTTATTGATGATTAGGCTTCCTCTTTTTCTCTCTTTTCTTTTTTGAAAAAAAGTTGCACATTTTATCTATACATGATGCATTATACACAGTGTTTTTTGATAATGCTGTTTTACTTTTTTCATTAATTTATTGATATACTTTTTTATTTTTTTTTTATTATTCTGTAATTTATTTTCATTTTATATATATACATTTTTTTTTACTATTCAATTTTACTTGTCCCATGTGCCACATACAGTTCACATCAACTTATCTTGGTTGTGCAATTGACAGTTTAAAGCACTGATTGTATGCAGTTTTATAAACAGTTTTTTTTCTGTTATTGTTTATGTGAAAACAATAAAAAAGAATGGTGCAAATACATAAGAATAAGGATTCACTGAAGTTGGATAAGATACTTTAGCCTGGCTCTGAGGCATGCATTGTTAAAAGTAAACATGGTATCCCTATCTTTCTTACCACATTGAATGACAAATGTCTGAACATCATTTCCTTGTTAACTTTTCTCATGTGTCATTCATTATGTCTTCATGATATAGTTACTTAAACCCATTGCCAACAGATAATGCAGTGTCCACAGTGGTTTTGCTTTACCAATTTTCTTTACATACAAATGGCTACACAAGCACTTACAAGGAATCCGTTAATAGGCCTACCGATCCCATTGTGTTTACTCAATTCCTGGATTTTTTTTGTTAATACTATCATCAATATTAATGTTATTTTTATTCTATTATTGTTATTGTAATATTGTGAATAGTGATAATGGAAATTTTTAATAAAAACTTAAATTTCAAGGAATTTGATACACAGGGGAGGTAGGTAGGTCTAGTAACTAAAGCATTTATGGAACCATCTATAAGTGATAAAACAAAGCCACAATGAATAATGCATGTACATTTGTACTCCCAGCATTAATGGGTTGATTGACCTACAGTATTCATGTCTCTTGACAATAAGAAAAATAGAGATCCAACATATATTTTTAACAGTATGTAATAAATTCAGGTGTTGTGGGTTTATGTATAAAAACTGCTTCAGTTGCGTATGACAATAATCAACTTATCCTTGCTGTAAGTATTTCAGTCTGAGAAATGATAAGGAGTGAGAAGAGTTAGAAAATGTCTTTGGTCTTTTAGAAACTAGCAAGGATAACAAGAAATAATACTATTTATGTACACAAAGTTTGATGTCATGAACTCTTGTTAATACTCAGTGTATATATAGAACTGTATATTTACTTGCTTGTTAAACACAAAATTAATCTGTGATTGAGAATAGTGTGAACTTCATTTTTAACCCAGTGTAAAGTAAAAGGGTTGGTTTTTTAAGAATTCTTTTTCATCTTTATCTTCTTTTTCTTCATCTTTGTCTTCTAAGTAATTGTTCCTCTTTAGGTTGAAATAATGAGAGAAACATAAAACGAGACCCAGATTATGATTTATGGGACTTTTACTTCTGAAAGATAAGAAACATCAAATACAACAATAGCAAGCTGTTGAAATGCATGTTTAAATGTCCTGTTTAAGGTCTGAAGTTTGATGAATTACTACCAAAAATATTCATCAGTAGTATTTATACCTTTAATGTACCCTTTCATGTGTGGACATTTCACCAAGCCTTTTTACCTGTCAAGTCACCATGAACATAGTACCGTAAATTTATAGATAACTCAGATACTTATATGTATCTACTGATTGTGCTGACATTTGTTAAAGAGTATGTTGATAATATTCATAGCATTTTTAATGCACCATTGTGCTGTTTGTTAGGTAATAAACATTAGTTCATTAATTTGGTATGTATGAATGTACGAGTATGTGTCAACAGAGATAATAGCTTTAAAAAGGTAATTACAAAATAACTTAATTTTTTATTGGTACTGATGCTAATAATTACTCTTATTCTAATTAGTTAGTATTGTGTAATGGATGATATATCTTGATTAATAACAGGATGTCGTAAAATTTAACATTTTAGTTTAGTCTGTGTGCATTAGATAAAAAAACAAGGAAACAGCATTGCAGCATAAGAACACTGTGAAAGTTTTTGATCATGATTGAAGAACAATAAATGTTTTTTGTTTTAGATTTTGAGAACTCGTATTTTCTCAATCTAAGACAAAATATGTTTTCTAAATTGCTCTGCCATGATTTTTCTTTTTCCCTTTCAATACATAGTGACACAAAGAGAATATTTTTTAAAAGCTCTCGGCAGAATAGTGAAATATTTTGCTTGGATGTTTCTTAACCCATTGCTGCCGGGTAATTGCAGTCTACAGTAGTTTTTTTTTATGAATTTTGTTTGCATGTAGACGGCCCCACAAATGCTCAGCCACCAAGCAGCTAATTGGTAGACCCTTGACCTCACCTGATTTTTGTTTTTCTTTTTTGTTGTTGTTATTGTTATTATAATTTTTTCAAATTAATTATTGACATTATGATTATTATGATGTTATGAACTATAATAAGGGCCTTGAAAAATTAAGAAGAATCTTTCCAAGAATCAATAAAAAAGGTAGAAAGAGAGATAGGCAGGACTAGTAATTGGCTCCTTGGTGATTAAGCACTTGTGGAGCGATGTGTAGAGACAATTAACAAACAAAGAAGCACAATGGACATGGCATGTATTTTTGCCATGCTATGATCAGTGGGTTAGAAACCCATACGTACAAGCCCAATGCTTTGCTAGCACATACACACATACTAAGAACAATCATAACATCAGCATTGTGGGGATGTATAGATTGTGTTTGCACATTTCTTTGTTTAACTTATTATGCTGGGAGGGCATGTACATAAATGCCCAGTCCACTGGGATTTTTGTTTATCAATTTTTTTAGTGGTAGAGTGCTGGCCTAGCATTTGTAGTGTCTTGAGTTTGTGCCTAGTTGCCTCTTTCTGTCAACTCAGCTTGGAATCAGCATGTTGTGGTCAAAGTTGGGATGGAAAGGAACTGACCACCCTCCTGCATCACCCTGTATGCTAGTGTGCTTGTCTCTTACATTAACTTATGGGACCAGCTTTGACTTCTTTTGTATACATAGAAGGCTCAGAGGAGTTAGGGGTCATAATTTTTTTTATTATTTTCACAAATGTACAAAAAATACTCTTATTCCCAGGACCTCCTCCCCACTCCAGAAAGTACGAAGCAAAAGGATAAAAATGATAGACCTCTGCCACAGGATCTCCAGGGTCTAAATGAATGCAATGAAACTTAGTGATTCTAGCAGGCAACCATTATAAGACATCTTGCATTGACTAATAATCAGTGAAGGATGTCGTGTCTTTGTCCATGGGGCTTTCATAAAAAATCTCATTTGCAGCATGTCTTCCTGTCTTGATTTCAACAATGCAATACAAGGGCAATAAATAATGTTTAGTTTTTAATTTGATCTAGATTGTCATTTGTTTTCATGTTTAAAAAGTGTATGCCAGAGATTACCACTCTTTCCCCAAGCTTACAGTTTGTACACATGAAAATTTGAAAAAAAATGGACGACCCCTAACCTAACCTGCCATATTTGGCGGTGTTACTCAATTTCTTGATTTTTGAAATATTTTTTTTAGTGCTTTATTATTAGTGGTATTGCAAGCAATAGTACAATAACCATAATGTCAAATATGATGATGATGATAGTAACAATAATAATAACTTAAAAAAATATTAATATGTATCCTGACAATTCAAGGAATGAGACAATCAGTTGAGGTCAGGTAGGCCTACGAATTGACTTCTTGGTGACTAAGCACTTGTGGAGGCACCTATGTATAAACAGAATTTACACAAAAAAAAAATCAGTGGATAGTGCACATACCTGGTGCCAATAGGTTGAGCATGTGAGCTTGTGCATATAAGCATTTAAGTAAAAATATGTAAGCAAGTATAGTTTCAGTGAAGGGATAAGGTCTTGGTGTATATGTGTCTGCCCCCCCCCCCTCTCTTTCTCACCCTCTCCCTCTCCCTCCCTCTGTCTTTCATATCTTTATAATAATCAGGTATTTTAGAAACTGACCTGTTTCTTTGTAATTTTTGATTTAGTATAATTATTTTGTTTTCATCAATTTCTCTCTCCTCTTCTTCCTATCTCATTTTTATTTTTTACTGTTCCTATTCCTTCCTTTATTTCCATGTCTACTGTATTTTAGAGTGAGAAATTATTTAATTGGAATATAGATATTGAGGTCTCCAAATTTTTAATCATAAATGTGATATAATGTTGAAAACACATTTGGCAGAATTTACAGCTCGTCTTGTTTCAGGAGATTTTCGAATGCAAGTGATGTTACAGAGGTGAGTTCCGGCAGTAGCCATTCTATCCTTAAAATAAAAACATGTAAGCCATATGTTGAAATTAATTGATACTCTCAGGGACTCAGAAATTATGATATACTTCGAAATGTATCCCTTTCTCATGGTCTTCATATTTAGGTCATGTCATACCTGATCATTTTTAGATTCATTTGACATAACTTTCAGTAGGTTTATTTTGCTGTAAAGTCAGTTTTTTCACTTATTCCAGCTGTTGTTAGACCTTAGTCCTTAATCATGAATATTACAGATTTTAATATTTTCTTCTTTGTAGTATTATTTATAGAGGCCTTTGTACAAGGACAAAGAAGCTATTCCTTTAGACTGACTGCCATGAGTTTAATACTTAATGTAATGTTAATTTGCATATATGTTATGTTTACAAGTACTTTTTTTGTTTGTTTACAAAAGGCTGCTCTTGAGGTCAATATACACCCATTGTACTTATAATTGTATCCATTCTTTTAACCCCCTAAAGGATAAGAAAGTTATGAACTCTATGCACACACAGTACAGGAAAAAATGTTACTCAAAACTCAGATTGTAATAGTAAAATTGCTGTCTTTTTGACGTGTCCTACACAGAACTTAGTATGACTGTTCCACATAACTTGTGCCTACACAACAACCTAAAGAAACAAATGAATAAAAAAATCAGGTCAACTGACTTTTGGTGTCTTTCCCCCTGGGTAATGGACGTACCTGATTACATCAGTTGTCGTATATTGTCCTTTAGGGGTTGAAATTATTTACCATTCATTTTATGTATGATACAGAAATGACTTTGCTACTTGATTCACATTTAAGGATTTGTTAGTATGTCAAGTAATGATTGCATTTTTTCTTTAGATGTATTAAAAATATGCATATATTTATTGATATATTATTACTATTTAAATTCATATTTCTTCATTAGGGATTATAGCATACCAAATCATAATAAGCAGAGATATTGATTGATTGATTGATTCCCTATAATATGAGGTCGTAAGTGTGATTTGTTTTTTCAATGAAAAAATAGTTAATGTAATATTGATTTTTAATAATTGGTTAATCTCACAATAGATTTTATTGATGTGAAATTTCTTTTCTGTATCTTAATTTTTAGATTAAGAGCTTTAACATGACCACTAATGCAGTGCACATTTTAAATGGCTAACAAAACAGGTTTTTCACACACTTACCTTGCAGAGGAGGCAAGTTGAGAAAGTTAATTCCTGAAGTGTAAGAAACAAATTAATGTCAAGGACAGTTTTAAAAGAACAAAATTTTGGGATGGTTATTTTTATTGAATCTTTTAATTGTAAATTATTGTCATTGCTACTGTAGGTTTGACTTGATGACTCTTTTAGATGGCATCAATTTGTTACTGATTGTATTGACTGTGTATCTTCTTTATTCAAACCCAGTTCCCAGGATGTGTAGACTTTGAGTTGGTTTGAATATTTGGCCTTTGTCAATTGTTGTGCAGTGCTTGGTTTGGCCTATAACTTAGGCATATAATGAGAAATGTAATGCCCCTCAAAATTGCATCATATTTTATGATATTCTTGTTTTCGAAAATGTATTGTGTACTCTTTTTCCCTAATTTAGGCTGTGTATGTTAATTATAACAGGCCTGATTACAATATTCAGTATTTTTTTTTATCACACTGCAAATAATGTAGAGAAGAATTTGTTTCTCTATGCTTTCAGTATAATTGTAATGATTGATGATTTATTTATTATTTCTTTATTTATAAGGAAATTATTAAATGTTTTCATTCATATTTTCCTTTACATAGATAAGGATCTTTGCCAACTATATGATTTCATGTGATTCCAGAGCATTAAAACTAAGTTTGATTTTATATGCATTTAAAGGAGGTTAAAACTCACCCAGAGTTTAATGTAAAAGCTTGTAGGTAATTTCCTTACTTGCTGATTAGCCTTGACATTTCAGCCAGAATAAGGAGTTTTAGTAAAGCATATAACAAACATAGATTGTTCATTACCCTATAAGCATTAGAAGAAACTGGTACTGTTAAAAAAAAAATGTCTTTTTCATATGAATATTCAGAAATGCTTAGGGTGAATGTAGTAATTTTTGCTCTTGCATCATTGTTGTTATTTTGTTGGTTTGTTTGTTTTTGTAATTTCATAGTAAATGTGAGAAACGTCAACTCTCTTTATGAGAGATTTTATAAGTTAACAAAAAGGAAAAATAATAAACTATCATTAACACAAGTTATTCCTGAACTTCTGAAACTGCTCTAAATCAGTAAAAACAAAATGCCAGACATCTACATACATTTGTTGACATCCATCCTCCTTCCATTTATGTTCCCCCTACTCCCCTTCCTCCCATTCCCCCTACTTCATCTGTATTATCCCTCCCATTATCCCTTTTGCTTCCCCCTGGATACAATTATGAGTCTTTGTTACAACCACCTCACATGTGACTCTGTTACAACAATCCCCTTCCCTGGATTTGCTCCCTCCTGACATTTCTCCTGCAACTGTGATCTAATTGTCCTTAAACACATCTCTCCTTTATCTAATCCCTACCAAACCCTAAGGACATCTTTTCAAAATCCCACACTTCTTCTTTTGACAACTTTGATCTAATCACTCTTGTTAATCCTCCACCCCCCACATCTACTACCCCCTCCTGTATTACTACTCTGCAGCTTTATTGTCCATCTCCCTGCAGTACTACCTCACTCAACACTAATCCCTCTTCCACACATCCCTGTCCTACCTCCACCTCTACAAATCTTTTGAATACCCAGTTTAGCCCAGCCAAATGGGGTTGATTTTTCATGATCTCTACAGGCCCTTACTCTCCTCTTCCAGCAAGGTCTCCAAAATTAAATTGGCCAAAGATTCCTTCCACATCTGCCCCAATTATTCCAGCATTCATTGACTGTTAGGCCCTAGAGGCTGCCATAGGTCCTCCATCAATATTGCCAAGATTACTTTCTGTAGACATGACCTCCCCCATGATGTTTATATTGGCGGAGAGTCCTTGTCCTACCTCATCAACTTCCCCCCTGCCCAGTCAATGTCAGAACTGTTGGCATCTAGTCCATCCTGCCAAGCACTTCCACTCCACAGCCCAATACCCTCTGTGTGACCAACCAGGTAATGATCGATCAAACCTCTGCACTCACATGTGCCAATTGTTATGGCTCCCATAATTTATTTTGTTGCCCTACTTACAAGTTTAAGTCTAAGTCTGAGGTGACAATTCTCAGAATTGAACTTGGCCTCACTTCACGATGCCAGACAGGAAGAATTTCCGCAATTTTTTTTTTTCTCTTACTCCCCACTGTATCTATTCCTCCTCCATCTTACTTTTCCACTTCTACCCCCTCCCTCTCCCAGTCAAATTCTTTTGTCATTCTAAATCCAGACACCCCCTTCTCTATCACTGCACCAACACCTATTTATCTTCCTCCTCACTCAACCTGTTCCACACCACCTTTTCCACACTCTTTCCTCCCCCCCCCCCCAATCCCTTGCCCATTGTTGTGGGGGGCTTAGAAGACAGAGACTGAGACCCAATGCAGGAATCTCCCCTGCCTAGGGCCTGAGCTCTTGACTTAACAAATTTTGCATGGTATTTTCTCCCTCCAGCTCTTTTGTTTCCATCCATTCTCCAACCCCTTCTACTATCTACTTCCTAAGGTGTAAGAGCTGTGCTGAAAGGATGAAAGGCTGACTTTGTGCCAGTCCTGAACTACCTGAGGGAATCATGGGCACGGTATTCCCTTTTTGTTTTTTAGCCCTTTCCCCTTAAGGAGACCCTGAGAGGTGGACTGTTTATTTCCCCAACATAGCCAAGGCTTCCCATGGCCAGTAATGAAGAAGTAATACCCATATTAGAGGCAATGAGGCTTAATGGTTAATGGTTAAAATAAATGTGCTATACATCTAAGGTCATATAGCACTATAGGAAGGTATAGAAAAGGGGATGTCAGGTGATAGTTGCTATGTGTCAACTATCTAGAGGAGTGTTGAGAGGTTGAAGAAGGGGGAAAAGGTTATGGTGGTTTAGGTAAGTGAGTTAGATCAAGTGAAGGATATTTATGCATCTGAGGAAGGAGAACAGGTTGTCAAGGCAGAAGCTGTGGGATTCTGTAAGGATGTCTGATATGTTGGGAGGTCGGCAAAGAGAGGATAGGTGTGGAAAAGCAGAGGTACGTGCTGTATTAAAGCGTGGACAGGACAAGAGAATGTGTGGAACTGAAAGAGGGATGTTACATAGAGGACCAATGTAGGAGAGCTATAGCTTATGAGTGATATTGCATATGGTACGTATTGGGGAATCTGGGGGAGAAGGAGCTAGGGGGTGTGAAGGAGGGGTATTAGGAGGTAGGGAATTTGGGGAAGGGTATTGTTGTGACATGAGTGATTCTCGTGTGTATCTGGGAAGGAGTGCAAAAGATAAGACGGGATGGAGGGAGGGAGAATGTGCCTTTAGTTGGGGTTGAAGGGGGTGGGTTGTGTTGGGAGGGAGTAGATGTGGGGGGAGTATTAGTGGTAGGAGGGTGGATATCGGAAGGATGGATAGTTTAAGTTGAAGGGGATGTGTTGTCTTGGGAGGGATTAGGAGGAAGGGGTGTAGGGGTGCTGTGAGTAAGAGGGGGATGGATATCGGAGGTGGACAGAATTGAGGGGGTTAGGTTGTGTTGAGAGGGAGTAGGAGGAAGGGGTGTAGGGGGAATATTAGTAGGAAGGGTATGAATATCGGCAACCACTTCAAGTGTGGAATGAGCATGAGTTATGGGATCTTGTGTCTTAAGCATATAACTTTGGATGTCATCCATTGTTTCTGCAGTGCAATTGGTTGGAGAGTTTTGTGAGAAGGTAATTGTTTCTGCAATGGAGTTGGTTGGAGAGTTTTATGGGATAAAGGTTTTCATATGAGGGCGGGAAGAGGAGACTGGTGTCTCAGGAATAAAGGTAAAGGTAGGTGGAGGTGATTGTGCTGTAGGGGAAGAAGGGTTAGTCTGTCTACTGCGGGTAGTGCGGGGAGGGAGAGGGGATGGTGTTGGGGCTGTAGTTGAGACTGGAGCTGTGGTTGAGATTGGGATGTCTGGGTTTAGAGTGGCAAAAGAATTGGTCTGAGGGAGGTAGAATGTAGAAGTGATTGGGGCTGTAGTTGATATTGGAGCTGTGGTTGAGATTGGGGTGTCTGGGTTTAGAGTGGCAAAGGAATTGGTCTGGGGGATGTAGAAGTGGAAATGAGGACATCTTGGGGTGGAGGGGGAGGGGCTGAGCGAACGATGTTACTAGAGTATGGAGTATGAGAGAAACCTTGTCGACGTGCTTCCTGTCTGGCTTCACGTAAAGTGAGATCATTTTTGTATCTGAGAGTTGCTACCTCAGATTCAAACTTGTAAGTGGGACAGCCTCTATAAAATACATTGTGGGGGCCGCCGCAGTTAGCACATGTTCGTGTTTGTGCTGAGCAGTTTGATCGGTTATGACCAGGTCGGGCACATATGGGGCATCGGTCTGTGGAATGGCAATGTTTGGCAGGATGTCCAAAGCGCCAACAGTTTTGACATGGACGGGGAGGGGGTTGATATGGTTGAACAGGGAGGGATTGTCCACCGATGTAGATACATAAGGGAAGGTCATGTGTATGGAAGGTAATTTTGGCAATGTTGGTCGGATTCTTTCATTGACCTTTAGGAGGAATGGTGTAGCAATGTACTGATTTCACATCTTGGTCTTTGAGGCATCCTAATAAGTCTTCTCCACAGTCTGACCAATCTTTGGTATCGACTGGGCAGTTTGCTGCGGAGAGAGACAGTTCCGGTACAGGTATTAAGGGTTGGATGAGGTTCTGCAGGAATGGAGTTGCCAGAATGATCAGTTAAATTTGATAGTGCTATAGATTCAGTTTCTGATCTGACTGTTACAAGACGGGAGCGATCGCGTCTGGTATAGAAAGGGACTCTGCCTACTTGTTTTTGGAGGCATTGTTGAAAGAGAAGAGTGTTGCCTGAGTAAGGAGCTGTAGAAGGGATCACAAAAAATCAGTCCCATTTAGCTTGGCTAAACAGAGTATTTAAGATATCTGTAGGGTTGGTGGTGGTGGATGGTTGGGGACGGGTGGAAGAGGGAGTATTATGGAATGATGGAGAATAAGGCTGCAAGGTAGTAATAAGGGAGGATTGCTTGATGAAGGTTGCAGGGGTAGAGTTGATGAATTTGAGGAAGTTGGGTGGATAGGAATGTCTTCTGGAGATTTATTCTCTGCTTGGGTGGGTAATGCACTAGTAGGCATTGAGGAGTGGGTAGTAGTTTGTGTTCGGAGCCGTGGTCAAAGGAGAGCCTGGGTTAGGGCTATTTGATAAAGGGGCTAGCCTCATTGCCTCTAATAAAGGGATTACATTTTCATTACTGGTCATGGGGAACCTGGATTATATAAAAGGCATCAACTGGTCCACCTCCATCGCTAGTGAAAGGTAAGGGCTAGATTAGTCGGGAGTACCGTGCCCATAGTTCCCACAGGCCGTTTAGGACTGGCACAAGGTCAGCCTTTCATCCTCTCAGTGCGGCTCTCACACCTTAGGAAGTAGATAGTAGAAGGGGATGGAGAAGGGATGGAAACAAAAGCTGGAGGGGGAAAAGACCATGCAAAATTAGTTGCGTCGAGGGCTGAGGCCCTAGGCAGGGGAGATCCCTGCATTGGGTCTCAGTCTCCGTCTCCTAAGCCCCCCCACAACAACAACAAGCAAGGGATTGAGGGGGGGCAATGAGGCTTGCCCCTTCATCATATAGCCCCACCAGTTCAAACTCTACCAGATCCCCAACCCCAGCCTCTCCTTTGTCCACAACTCTGAACACAACTACTATCCACTCTTCAATGCCTGTGCATTATCCACCCAAGTTGACTCCTTATCTCTCAACTTCATCAACTCTACCCCCACAGCCTTCTTCACCAATCACATCATCTTCCCATATTACTACCTTACAGCCTTATTCTCCATCTCTCCATAAAACTACCCCCCTCAACAATACTCCCTCTTCCACATATCCCTGTCCTTCTACCACCCTCAACTCTACCAGTATCTTAAATTCTCTATTTAGCCGAGCCAAATGCGACCAATTTTTTTTTTTGTGATCCCCCTAACAGCTCCTTACTCAGGCAACAATCTTCTCTTTCAACAATGTCTGCAAGAGCAAGTGGGCAGAGTACCCGACCCGATCGTTCCCGTCTCGTAACAGTTACATATGAAACTGAAGCTATAGCATTATCAAATCTAACTGATTTCTCATTCCTGCAGAACCTCATTCAACTCTTAATACTTGTACTGGAACTGTCTCTATCTCCCCAGCAAGCTGCCCTATGGATATCAATTGGTCAGATTGTGGAGAGTACTTACTCGGATGTCTCAAAGACCATGATGTGATACCAGTACAGTGCTACTCCATTCCTCTTAGAGGTAATCGAAAGAAACCCACTAACATTGCCAAAATTACTTTCCATACACATGACCTTCGCTTCCGTATCCACATTGGTGGACAATCCCTCCCTGTTCGACCATACCAACCTCCTCCATGTCACTGTCAAAACTGTTGGCGCTTTGGACATCCTGCCAAACACTGGCATTCCACAGACTGATGCCTCTACTTGTGCCCGACCCTGTCATAACTGATCAAACTGCCCTGTACAAACACACACGTGCTAACTGCGGCAGCCCCTATAATGTATTTTATACAGGCTGTCCCACTTACAAGTTGGAATCTGAGGTAGCAAATCTCAGATACAAATATGGTCTCGCTCTACATGAAGCCAGACAGGAAACATGCTGACAAGGTTTCTCTTATACTCCCTACTCTAGTAATGTTCCTCGTTCTGCCCCTCCCCCTCCACCCCAAGATGCTCCTACACCCTCCCCTATACCTACTTACCTCCCCACTTCCACTTCTACATTCTACCTCTCCCAGTCAAATTCTTTTACCACTCTAAATCCAGACACCCCAATTTCACCTACAGCTACAATCTCGACTACAGACTAAACGTTCATCCCCCTTCTTCCCATACCGCATACTCCCCTCCACCTACCTTTGCCTTTATTCCTCATACACCAGTCTCCTCTTCCCCTCATCATAAGAAAAACTTTTGTCTCACAAAACTCTCCACCTAACTCCACTGCAGATACTATGGAAGATATTCAAAGCTATATGCTTGAGAGACAAAATTCCACAACTCATACTCCCTCCACACTCAAAGTGACTGCCGATATCTATCCCCCTCCTGCTCATATTTCAACTACACCCTTTCCTCCTAAACCCCTCAATTCCGCCTACTACCGATATCCATCATCCTCCTACTCATATTCCCCCGTCACCCCTCCCTCCCAACCCATCCTCCTCAACTACAACTACTGCTGATATCCATCCTCCTGCCACCCATTCTCCTCCTGCTCATATTCCCTTACACCACTTCCTCCTACTCACTCCCAACACAACCCATCACCCTCAACTCCAAATACATGTACATTCTCCATCACTCCATCATTTCCACTCCCTCCTGGATACACACATGAAGCCCTTATGTAATTCCCTTACCTACACCCATAATAGTCCATTCACACAGCAACTCCTTTACAATCTTTAAACTCTCAAGATTACTCTAGCTAGTTGATACATAGCAACTATCACCCTTCACTCCTCCTTTAATATACTTTCCTATAGTGCTATATGACCTTAGATGTCTAGCTCATTTATTTTGCTTAACTATTAACCATTCCACCCTCTCATGACACCAGTTTCCTCTTCTCTCTCTCATACGATTTTTTTTTTCTCAAACCTCCCCAATGAAGTCCATTGCAGAAAGTCTTGAAGGTATTCAAATCAACAGAGACCCCTCATCGACCCTCCAAACTCACTACTACCACTCACTCTACACTCAACATGAATGCCAATATCCTACTCCCTCCCAAGATACCCTATCCCCCTGCTTGAACTATATCAACCCCCAACTATCTCCACTATCCCTATCATCTGAGTCAGTATCCTCCTAGATACACGTGCATCCCTTTTCTCACAATAATGCCCTTCCCCATATCCTCCACCTCCTCCCCTTCATCTCATGTCTCATCCCCTGGCTCCTCCTTTCCTCCAACTCATCCAACACACATTTTTACCCTCATCACATGCTGATTACTTTGAAACAGATCTAATACATTGGAATTTTCATAGTTTCCTTTCTCACAGACCTGATCTTTATCATATCCTTCCTTCTTATAACCCATCTATTCTCTGCCTCCAAGAGAGACATCCTCCTGTACAAGTTCCCAAATACCATTTTGTGTTTTCCTCACTCCCCTTGTCTTGCTTATACTTATCCATCAGAAAACATGTTATTCCACCCTTGCACGTTTATTCACATCTTTCTAAGCCGCTGGAAGAGTTATTTCAGTCTACTTCTCCCTTTCCCACCAACTTTGTTGCTATTATTTTTCTACTCTAATCCCTTTTCCTCATAGCTGATTTTATCTGCCACCACTCTCTTTGGGACAAATCCACCACTACTTCCTGTGGCCGATCCTTGGAATGTTTCTTCCCCACAACTGCCCTAATTTTTCTTAACCCCTAGCCACCGTGTGGCATGTACATACATGCCATGGCTGTTGTGGACCGAAAGACGGATGGCATCGTGTCATGCCCATTCCCACGCCGCTGGCTCGTTGGACGGAGTTTGTTTTTCTCCGATAGTAGTGGCTTCATTTATATGGTAAAGATTTTAGGCAATGGCCCCTATTTAATAATATTTCTATTAATTATAGCAAAATAAAAGCTTTTATGTGCTAAATGTCACATGCAAACTACTGATCGAGCTGGGCGCAAACAGGGGAAACTGCCGATGTGCGCCAACAACCACGTCCATACATCCACTTGCCAAACATTTTTACCTGTCAGCATTGGGTTAAGTCACACTTCACACACTTTGATATTTGCACACAATCTTTTTCATGCCTTGATCTTTCTCTATGCTTTCCTTCTCTCCACTTAGACTTCCACTGGTCAATTATTTATTTATTGAAAAATTTCTACCGTGTCAGCATCTAAGGTAGACACACATTCAAATTATAGTGATAGGGTAAGGCTCTGTGGTAAAGCCCATGGATAAGAAATCCCACACTTTCTCCTATGACTAACACATTCTTCTCTTGATCTTATTCCCTCTCTGCTTATTCCTACCTTAACCCATCTGCTCATTCTATCTGTCTTTACATATCTAGCACATGTATTTTGCTTTTTATCCATTAACCATTAAACAAGAGCAAAAAAGTGATCATCTGTAAATGGCTTAGCTATGTCTTAAATTGATTACAACTGATGCTTAGAAGTACCTTTCTATTATTATTTGTTTTATCATAATTTATGTTCCCAAATAATTTCAAGTTTCTGAACTCCTTAAACCCACTCACATTTAGAGTTCCCAGTACCATACCAAACCGCATACCAAGATGCGCCATCTGTTCAAGAACATAAAATGCAGGAAACAAATTTACCTTGCCCTTTACTCTATGGCTGCTGCATAAATTATTTAGATAATGAGGCTAAAAATTTTACCTCAATGACCACAAACAAATAATTATTTATTGCACAGAACATAGTACAGGCTCAACTATGCATTATGTAATATGTAATAAGTCGTCATCCCAGCATGAGAGTCAGTCAGTCAGCCATGATGCAATAGGGCATCACTAGGGATTGAGAGGGTTAATCCAACAAAGCTTAATATTTATCTCCAGTAAAATTTGTTGTTTAAGTCAATGTCTAAATAATGATTTATGTTAAAATATATGGCATACAGGTCTCTAAATCATTAATTAACAGGTAAAGTAACAGATTTTTTTTTTAATATGCCTTGATTTTAAGAATACTGGATTTCCTCTTATCAATGAACATGCACTTGAAAATCCTTAATCTTAGTCTATTAGAAGACAATGTAACATTCAAATTATCAATGTTAATGGCTCTTCGAGGTTGCCTTGGGAAAATAAAATACATTTTCTTTACACATTACAATATTTACATCATATACAAACCTTGTGACATTCTGCAATAGACTGTTACATCACTAATAATCATAGTAATATCAGGTTTATGTAGATCCCACAAGTCAGCTGTTGCCTCACAAAAACCATCACTCAGTTTTAAAAAGACAAAAACACTCAGAAATCATTCACAAAAAGTACAGATGTGGAATGATTGTAGGATACTTACAGTAATGATAAGCTCATGAGTTGAGGCACAATGCTAATAATAATATTCAAACCCAAGATTTTAATAATTAAATTTACATTTGGACATCCTATGGCTTATCTTCTGCCTCTGGAAGGCACATGTGCAAATACGTTATTTTACTCTAAATGTAATGAAACATCAAAAACATATTTAATTCTTATGAATCTTATGAAACATTATTTTTACAATATGGAGCAGTGGTTCTCTTAATATACATGTCAGTATGGGACTGTGACTATTTCTCTGATATTAACACATTCTGGTAATTAAATTATATAGAGAGAAAGTTGCAGACATCACAATAACGGGAAGCATTATAAAGCCTAATAATGGAAGCAGATTGTCAATTAGGACACATCATTGGGGGAATTGTTACACTTTTTAAAAATAACAATGAGCTTTCAAAGTCATAAGTCATTGCCTGAATACTTATCAACACATCAAAATCTTGTTCCAGCCATGGACATTATACCTTACACAAACATTACAAATATGGAAAACAGAATCACATTTACTAGGCAACTTTCCTTCAGAAGCAGCACATTTTCTAAACATATTATAGGATGGTATTCTTATTTAACTCTATCATTTCCATAAACCTACTTAAGACCTTGAAATCATTCATATTTACAGCTTGCAGGACTTAAAATATCCATCACGGCTTCCATTTTAAGCATATATTTGGTACCATAAATATGCCTCTATTTAAAAGGTAAAGGGAAGTTTCACTGTACTAGCTTGTAAAAAGAACAGACAAAATATTCAGAAATTTACTAATGAAATTTGATGACGTAGATTCATTTAATGACATGAACTGATGAAAGTGGTCAGTACTTACAGACAAAGTCCCTCCCAGATTTGGGTCCTATAATACTTGCCTGCTGTTAAACCAAACAAGCTTACACTAATTCAACAAGCATAAACATAATGCACATTTTTCAGGCAAAAAGAAAAACTAAACGGAATGCACAAAGCATGTCTCACATATACTAAAGGTTCTATTTCCCCCCCTTGAATGAATAACACTGATAAATAAATAGTCTCTCCACAAAAATTTGTTCTTACACCTTATTTCAACTATGTCTCCCAGTTAAAGGATGTTTGTTGTTAGGGTATTACATTTCAGAATTGACACTACTACAAGTGCTGGCTGAGGGGTCTACACAAGTTCAACCAAATCAGTAACATTACAGCCATATAGAAATCTGCTTTAATAAAAGAACCTGATTTAACCATTGCAAAATGATGTATTCCTCTTCACATGGTGTTATCTCAAATATCATCATCTTAATGATAAAAGTTAAATCTTAAATATGAGCTGTACAAGCCAAACGACAAGTACTAAAGAGGTCTCCCTTTTCTTTTCCATATGAAGTTAAAATGACCATCATCACAAAATTATACAGACTGCCAATGCACATACCTTAAGACACTAGTTAACACATTAATATGCCAATGCACATCTTCTGAGATACTGATGAAATATGTATTCTGGAAATACAACACAAAGCTTCAAAAGAATATAATTGAAAAATCATAGAAATCAAACCACATTCTTGAAATACATATGGCAAATGAACTTCTTTGCATGTCTGGAGATGTAACTAAGTGTATATCTAATGCCTTGTAAGATTTCCCATGTAGAGTTTCCTAAACATATGTAATACTCTGCTTGTAACCCTTAAAAAATAAATATATATCTTTAAAGAAATTATCCTCTAAGACAAAGGAACAATGAAAGGGAAGCTGGAAGAGAAAGGAAGCAGATGAAAAGAGAGAGTGAGAGTGAGTGGGTGAGTTATTGGCAGGGAGAGGGAGAGCAAGGAGAGGAGGAGAGAAAGGGACAACAAAAGATGACCAACAGTACAGGAAGGACAAAAAGCAGGAAGACAGGGAAGGAAAGAAGAAAATCAGGGAGAGGGAGAAAAAGAGAAAAGAAAGAACAGACAGATAATTGCTAGGAATGCAGAAAAGAAGTACAAAGGGAGATGAAAGCAAGAGATGGGAAGGAAAAATTAATAGAGATTAGAAATTTGCATACCTTTTTCTACTAGCAACTGGTTTTAAAGGGTGAAAAGTAATGACGATAATTTCTAAAAGGTATGACTAGTTTTGAATATACGTTTTTCTAAATGGTTTGCGATACGACTCTGCTGCTTGTCAACAAGATTATTTTCATACTAAATATATACAATATTTCTTTTTTTCAGTGAAAAAAGGCATTATGCTCAAAAGCCACTGACTGACTGAGCCTAAATCATTCAACATCTATATCAAGCAGGGAAAAAAATTCCCCTTGTATGGAATGTAGCTATCATTTACTGTCTTTCTATTTCTTCTTCATTGCTTCTATTTTCACACTTCAAATGTGCATATTTTTACAAATCATGACTATAATAGGAAATATGTGTCAATTTTACAGTACTGAAGATAATAGTCTTAAAAAAAGAAAAAAAAAAAAGAAGACAACAAAACTAAATTATTGACCTAACTGTATAAAAATATACTCATAAAAAATGAAGAATAATTAATAAACAAACAATTGCATTTCTTGCAATACTTGCAATACCAAAAATGAAATTAGATTATGGCTCATGAGAAAACACCCATATATCTTTGATAAGAGGAAGTGTAACATCATTTCACCAGGGAACATGCTTTTGGTAAAGGACCAGCCTTTTCATAAAACATTCCTATGTACAAATGAGCAGAAAATCACATGCGATTCTCTGAAATGATTTCCTGGAATGCAATGACTGCACTATAGTTCAAATAATAAGGCTTACTGACATGAGTTGAAGATGAACAAGTTCAGCTGTGTGGGTCTACTTTTTCATGCTCTAGCTAAATGACAGCTGAGTATTAAATGAGCAATAGCATATATAAATTCAAGATGTTAACAACCAACCTTAAATTCATACAAGAAATGTAATTTAAAATTTATGCATCCTTTTAAAATGTTGCATTTTCTCTCTTAAGTTAATGTATATTGATGCTACCCCAGTGCATGAACTAGTATGATACTAATGTGTTTTGAATATCACGTTAAAAAACAGGACAGAAAAGAAAATCTCTCAAGATTAAAAGAGAAAATTACATTGTAATGGGTATTCACACATTAGGTTTTCAACTTATTTGAGTAGAGAAACTATGAATAAAAAATATTACCATGCATAACACTGCCTCCACATTTCAGAGGTCAAGAATATCAGATTTTGAAGGTACTGGGTGATGTCATTCAAGAAGATTATAAACGATCACTGACTCTTAAGAGTTCATCTGATAAAAGTAAAGTACTTTACATATATTTAAAAATATGTCCTTCCTAAAGCAAGTGTATACAGTAAACAGGTGATACAAATACTTTAGATGTGAATGTATCCATTATGCATGAATATGGAATACTGTGTAATAGAAACTATGAGAAATCCCTCCCCCCTACAAAATCAAGAGTGTAAGGACAATAAAAATAAATAGTGATTACAAGAATGCATACCTTCATGCTTAAGCATATCCAAAGAAGAGGTGTGACATCATCAAAAGCCATAATAAAAGTGTAAACATTGTGCATAGGCAATCATTTATTATCAAAATATGGCATTTCACTGCCTTAGCTATACAAGTATTTTTTCACATCTTATTAGCAGAGTATTTAACACCCTTAGAATCCATGCAAAGTTTGTTCTACCTAATATTACAAAAAAATATTGATATATTCCCGTCAAAATATCTCAAATATTCAATATACATTGTGCACATATTGTCAGTTACCACATTTGTTTCTTTTTTTTTTTACAATTATATAAATATTCCCCCCCAAAAATAAAAATTTAATAATCTGCATATTACAAGGTTTGCCATATCTTAAAATAAGAAAGGCTTGCACATTAGTTCCTCTATTTCATGAAAATGTTTGCCATGACCAAAACGTGAAGAAAAGTTTTGTACACTATGACCATTAGGCAGAAATTTTGAAGACAAAGAAATCTCTGGTACTGTAAAACTGATAAATCTTTACTGAAGGTTTAACTTTAGTTACATTCAGTCATCTTTATCGTTGCCAATAAAATTTTATTTGTTTTGAAACAGCCCAGACCTATATTGCAAAATATCCATGTATCTAACTGGCAGCTATCAATCATTTTTAAACACTGAAATATACTGTAGTACTGCATCTATAATGTATGATCAAATTAGCACTCATGTATCAAAGGACAAATTCAGATGATGTTTATATTCCATTAAATTAAGACTAATAAAAAAACAGGATCTTGCAATGGGCATCCTCTTAAAAAATCACTTGAAAATAAATTAAAAGATGTGGAGAAAGAAGGAACAATTGTAATAATAAGTCTTTCATATATTTCTCTGGCAATACACACTCACAGCATACATACACATAGTAATACTCTTATATCTACAAAAATCTCCTCTCATTCACTACTTATACATAAAGAAAACCAACAAATGTCCAAACACACTCTGTAAGTGCTGCACATCACAGCACAATCTTGGTTCCGATATGTGATGATCTGCAATATAAAATGAAATATAAACGTTTAAATTATTTCACGCTCTGATTTTCACTTATCTCATCTATTTAAAGAATTAAATGAAATGGAACTTCAGCTTGCAAGTCTTATACAATACCTAAATTAAACAAAAATATACAATCTAAAATCTGAGCATGAAGAAGGCCCACTACATAAAGACTGAACTCAAATAAGGAAAGTACCCAAAATAAAACTGAATCGCTAATATTCTGTCCCTGCTCATCACTAAAATTGTAAAGATTCTATCTAATTTACTGTCTTTTACCCTATCTTTTCCCCCTTGCTGTATACTCTCATCACTAGCACTCTATTCACAAAAGTACTTCTTTCTTAATGAAATAGCCAAGTGACATAAAGGGTCAAATAAAAGTTGGGGGCATGATATTTGGATTCAAGAGTCAAAACTGACAATTCATACATTTGTAGTACTCACTGGTGAAGCACGGGCTGGGGAGACTACATCGACAAGAAATGTCCTAATCTATTACACATCTCATAGGCTTTGTCTTCCCTATCTAGTTCTTTTTTCCCCGGACTGCTCAAACAAAATTTTAATCTGTAATTGCTGAGAAGAGAAACATAATTACCAAATGCCTGCTAGCAACATTTCTGTTTGCCTTTTCCTTTCTTTGGGTTATGAAGGCGAACAGGGTCACTGGTGGCACTCTGTCGATCTTTTTGCTCCTTCTTGGTTTGTAAAACCATCTTGGTCATAACTGTGAACATCTGAAAGGGGGAACAAACAAAATTAATAACTAATAACTTAGGAGACAACTGTTAATACTTCAATATCACTTTTATATTCACCATAAACATGCTTATTCAAATATGGATGCACACTATCAATCTAGGGTTACGAGAGCATTGTTTAACCCCCTGCCAATGGTTCTCATCAATGCCAAACTGAACCACAGGCCCGGTACTATGCAGTTAGGTGCTTAAAATTCAGAGCAGAGGAAGCAGGTCTTTTCCTCACTATCTGCAACTTTGGCAGTAACATGTATGACTCTTTAAACAGAAGAAACTTTAAATACATTTCAGCTCTACTGTGGAAGACCATATCTTTTCAAAGATCACAGACAGGACCAAACAGTCTGTCCTTTTAAGTACAATGATGTGCAGGCTGTCCAAAAATAGTTTGCTCTTTTCCTCCTTTCATGTCAATGAGACACATGTAGTTTCCACTTATATATATATCTCATAGTGTATAGCATATTTCCTCCAGCCACATCCCACAACTCCATTCTTCATTAAGGTTCTCCTCTCCCAAAGCCTGTCGCCCAAACATGTTCCCCACCTCTTTCTTCTTGTGACTTGAATGTAGCGTGTGGAATATTCCATATAACTAAACCCTCCCATTTTCACTATTTACACACATAAAAAAAGGTGAATATATAAATATAAAGTTTAGTGTACAACATAATGAAAATATACTTTTGTTGCTTTACAGGTCTTTATTTGCATGTTTACGGTAACTAATTCTAATTTTGATTTATATGCAAGGGCTAACTGTGATAACTTTTAAAACTCAGACACTCTTATGTACAGTATATCTGAATAATGAAAGAAATATAAATTTTCTGGTGTGTAAAATCAACCATTTGGTAGGGGGCAGACAAGCTGGACAATTTTTGGTTCTTAAAGGTTATGGGTAACTTTTATAACCACCATTCTTATCTCACACTTATGATAAAAAAACAAAACAAGCAAAACATACCTCTTCAACATTAATATTATCCTTTGCACTAGTTTCAAAGAGATGAATATTCATCTGATCTGCAAACCGCTTTGCATCTTCATAGAGTACTACCTTCCTGTCTGGACAATCATTTTTATTCCCAACTGAAATAAATTGAAAAAGGGCGATGAAAATATTTATATGTGCATGAAGTATGCAGATTCCATACTCAGATCTGTGGAAGCAGAGCTGAGGGAAGTCGCTAAGGAGGTGAGAGAGACTGTACAAGGTACAGTGGAGGACAAGCAAGGGGAGATCAAGCCAGGTTTACATCACACACGCATACTCACGAACATACACTCATACACATGCATGCACACACACACATTCACGCACATGCACTCGTACACACGCATGCACACACACACTCACGCACATGCACTCGTACACACGCATGGACACACATACTCACAGACATACACTCGTACACATGCATGCACAGACACACTCACGCACATACACTCGTAAACACGCATGCACACACACTTTCACTCACATCTCTGTCTTTCTCTCTCCCACACACATGCACACACACACGCAGACACACACACACACAGACACACACATGTATATGCACACACACACATATAACATCAAATAAAAATAACAATAATATAAATAATAAAACTTCAGATAATCTTTCTACTAAATATAAATATACAACTTTTGTGTTTATGGAACTAAATATAAGATAATGACCAGGAACAATCAATGAATTCTATCATAAATCAACCAATCAAAAAATGAAAATCACTTTTCCTCTTACCTAATATTCTGTTGACTACTTCACAATTCTGTTCTATTTCATGAAGCCAGCGTTTAACATTTGCAAAACTTTCCCCGTTGGTTACGTCATAGACAACTATAACACCATGCGTGCCACGGTAGTACCTACAAAATAAAGCATTAAAAATTTACAATACACAGAATAAAACAAATTACATATCATTTCACAATAATCTATATAAAGACCAAATGTACAAAAAACTTCAAAATTTCAGTAGACAAATATAAATACACACTGTTATTTTCTTCTTTTTTAATTTACTGTGTTCCTTTATCCATTAAAGTTTTGTACAATCTTTAAAACTTGTAAGTTAATTATATTACCACAAGAGAATCCTTTTAATTCTTTACTCAGCAATATCACACCAAACAAACACTAGAAAAGCATTTTAGCATAAAAGGTTTTATTTTGTCTTGGAAACCCTAATCAGGCTAAACTACACAGCTTAGCCAATGAGTAGCTTTTGATCCTGAGCAGTTTAGTACTCTTATTATAAAATTAGCTTCATCAAACACAGATAATCAAGAAGACAATTCCTGTCAGCAATGGAAATAAACAAACACTAATTAACCTGTTGGATCCAGGTGCCTTGCAGCGCACATGAACCATGCCTAGCAACATTCTCGGGTGTGTGACTTGTAGACCTATAATCATGGGACACTCATGCATGGTATCAGGACTCTTGCCTCCTCATTGTAATGCCATTAGCTCTTTTCTGCAGATGCAACTTTGTTATATGCATTTTCTGAGGTCTACATCTGTCATTTGTTATTCTGTATCAAGATGATAATAGACTCTTTGCTGAGCAGACACTCCAGGTAAGTTAAACCTTGTGCAATTGCAGTAATAGTAATTAACACTGTTACCTGTGTCATATTTTATAACTTTTCATTATTCAATTTTCAGTAACGTCTTATAATGCCAGTAACAGCAGACAGTAATAAATTCCTGTGCATAAACATATTATCCTTCCTATAAACAGCCTTATTCCACACATGGTTGATGAATGGTAAACCTCACCTTCATGGGCCAGTGGAAATCCAAAAGATTGCAAACAAAGCCATTTCTGAATTCCTAATACGTCAATCTCCCTCCAAGGCTTGTGCACTCATGACAAGCCTAAAACTGGACAACACTTTCCCATGACAAGACTTTCCTGTTACCTTGCTCAATCCTTTTTTCTTCCATTACAAGAAGTTCCCATCATTTGCCCCTCTGCCAAAATTTTTCATGAAAACCCATCTACATCACCCAGATCCAACAGGTTAAAAACATTGCATTTTTTTGATAAAAAAAAGGCAAACTGTCATGCATACTCTAATTTTATAGTATCTCATCAAAACTATCTATTTATAGAAAATAACTTTTTTATAACACTATGGGAATCAATTATTATATAAAGCCAAAATTACAAGCACATTAAGTCTAATGATCTGCTTTAAAAAAAACTAAGAGTTATTGGTCAAGTTAATTATTAATATCAATAACTCAGCACCGAACTCTGCTTTCCTTCATTGCCTGTAAGTACATTACTTCTGTCACAAGGAACATAGCATGTTTTTGGGCGGGACATAAACAAACATTTATTTTCAACCCAACCTGTATCTGTTTTGGCTAGTAGTCTAGAGGCTGCTCACTCTGCTATAGGAAAAGACCAAATACCTGACTCAGTGTTTGATTAATTATCTCATAATTTTTACATACTTTACATATGCAACTTTTGTTATTGCCAGATGAACTACTCCGGCCCTCTTACCATTGGTTAATCTAAATTCATAACAGTAGCATGTAATCCTTTCTGTTTACTCATATATATCATAATTTCAATGAGATATACTGTGAGTGAAGATCCAGTTCGTTGATCAAATATGACAGTTCTAGAATTTATTTATACCAGTACTTAATAACTACATACAGGCTTAAAAGAATGCCCAAAGCTTGCAGTTCCACTTAGATTGTAACCTCTCACATAAGAACTACAAATATTGATTTCTACCTCTTCATAACACAAACATCTATACATCACACACTCATTCACTCACAAGGGCTAGGATATTGTCTTCCTTAAGCAGGTATGCAACACCTGGGGTCTTTGATTTAAACTATTTGGCAAATTGTGTTGAAACTTTATAGGTACATAGGTATCTGTGTTGCTTACAATTTTTGCAAGCCTGAATGACGTATCTATAATTATGTATATACATATACTTCCACATGTACATATATGTCACAACACTTAATATTAAATTACACAGCACCATTGATACTAATTATTTTCATTTTTTGGCTGTGAATAGTCAGCTAAGTGAAGTATTTT
>NC_091560.1:36822632-36825132 GCF_042767895.1 Penaeus vannamei
AAAAGGGAGATAAGAGAGAGAGAGAAGGGAGAGGACGGTGGGAGGAGCTGGGTCCTCTCCTCCTCCTCTTCCTCCTACTCATCATCCATATTTCTCCCTTTCCCTCTCTTTTCTCTCCTCACCTGAGTCTCCTATGATGAGCAGTTTGAAGAGGTGGTCGTACTCTCTGGCCATGGTGCGCTTTGGAATCCCCCCCACTAATAAAAAGCCCAAATAAGCGTTGTTATGATCTTCTCCTCCGATGAATCATAAAGACTAAAGGAAGTTACGGCTTTGGCTTGTCTCGCCTCCTCGTCCCTGGCGCTCGCCTTATTTTCTCGTCCCTGGGGGTTCCTGGCTCCTCTGTCTGCTCCGGGGGACGCTTTTCTTCCCCCCTGCTCTCCTCGCCCGTTCACACAATTCACAAAATCCTTAAGTTATTAATGGAGGAATTTTTAAATAACTTTCGATGTTGCGCAGTGATAACTGGAACTCCCCGCGTTCGATTCGCCTACCGAGATCCTGCCTGTCGTCGGAAACGTTGAAATTTCAATATGATGTAAGTAAATCATTTTTCACATCACTTATTTTACACCGGTCTCATACGATATGTAACTATATATCAATTCACTACTTCACTTATTTTGATATAGTTCAAAACACGTTAAAGATACGTTAACAACTCAAAGGTTCCGAACGCCATTCCAATGATCACTCAGTAGGAGGCATTTGGAAAAAATAATAATTTTGACTTTGAATAACTTATCAAACGTCACAATGCTTAATATAAATTCAAAACTTAAACCTTATCCCCAGTAGATAAGAGTTAATACTACATTACAAGAAAATAAGGGAAATTCACTTCTTTTCTTATCAACACATGATCATATTAACACGATGGAAAAATTTTATATATCTCTTAATAAAATATGTTTATTCTTATTTCCAATAACAGACATGAAAATATTGCATCCTTCAATTACTGTTTCTATTTGATATTCACTAACGGTTCTTATACAAGGTTTTGAAGACCGTGATAATCTGAGGGTTAACAATAATTATAATAACGGTAACATAATGATCTGAAAATAATAGCAATAATATTAATGACAACCATAAAAACACCAGCACATCAACAACAATAATAAGACTAATGACAATTATATTATTTTAAAAATCTTTATCATGATAATGATAATAATAATTATTATTACTCTTACTATTATTTTCATCATTACTATTATTATAATTTTTATCATCATTATAATAACTATTATCATTGACATCATTATGAGTGTTATAATGATAATAATTATAATGATGGTGACTCTTATCAGTATTAGGAGTAGTGTTAGTATGATTATTATCATTATCATTCTTATTATTGTTGTTGTTTTTATTATTATTATTATTACTATTATCATTATTTTCATAATCATTACAATCATTATTAAAATCATAATTTTCTGTCATTATCATCATAATTATTATGATTATTACTATCATTATCATCATTACTATTATTATTGTTCATATTATTATTATCACTATTTTTAGTAGTGATATTATCATGATCATTATCATCATCTACATTGTCATTACTACTGTCATTATCATTATCATTATTGCTATCAATATCATTATCAGTACTGTTATTATTATTATTATCATTACTATTATCATTGTTACTGATGGTTTCATTATCATCATTATTAATGATATCATTATTCCTGTTACTATAATTTTCATTAGTATTTTCAAAATCATAATAATCATCACCATTGTTATCATCATTACTATTAGCATTACTATTATTATCATCATCATGATCATTACTGTAATCGGTATCACATTTTATATGATTACTATTATTATTTTCAATTCTATCATTTTTCATCATTTATATCTATTATCATTATCATTATCATTGTCATTATTCTCATTATCATAATCATCATTATCATTATTATTGCTGTTATTACTATTATCAGTATCACCATTACCATACTTATCATCATAATCATTATTAGTATCATTATCATTATCAGTATCATTATTATTACTATTATCATTATCATAATCATTGCTGATATTATCATTACTATTGTTGTTATTGATGTACTTATTATCATCATCATTACCATTACTATTATCATCATTATTATTATCACCGTTAATACTATCATTATTATTACCATCATTATCATCATCATTATAATCATCATATCATTAACATTATTATATCATTATCTTCATAATCATTATCATAACCATTCACATTATCATCATCAGTGTTATTATCATTATCATAACTCATTATTATCATTATTAATACTATTATAATTATCATTATTGTTATCATTTTATTATTACTATTGTCATCATTAAGAATATTATTATCATTATCATCACCATTATTATCATTAATGTCATCATTGCAATTATCATTATTGTTGTTGTTGTTATCATTGTCATTATTGTTATTATCATCATCAGTATTATGATTGGCTTTATCATTATT
>NC_091560.1:36832632-36835132 GCF_042767895.1 Penaeus vannamei
ATCTGAAACTCAAACAGACATAACAGCTAAAGCACTAGAATATTCTACTGATTTTGATCGAAACTCAGACGAATTTCGAAGGACTTGCAGAGAAGCAGAAAAGACCAAACATCTCTCCATCGACGCAGCTCCTCCGCCTCCTCCTCGGTTTTCATGACAGACACAGATTAGGAACCTTGTGTCATCTCTGTTAATCCTTCATAAGTGCGCTTAGCCACTTCGTCTCCCTTCGTTACGTCGTACAACAGCTGGGGCTTCTGCGGGGGTGCAAGTGTGTGGGGAACAGCATCTCGAATCACCCACGATCCTTCCCTTTTTGTTTCGTGCTTGGGCTGCAATTTCGATTTACTTTCATATCGAATATACTTGCAAATAGTATCAATAAAATCAGTCTCTCATTTCGGTGATATTATTACATTGTCCCTTACATTTCAGCAAGTTTAATTTGCCTCCCCTTGGAAGCTTTATTTCGCAGAGCATACGTGATATAATCGTGTCAACTTCGCGTATCGTTGCGTAAGGGAAGCTGCTGTAGGAGAAGCAAGACAAGGAACCTTTCAACTTTGCGCATCAGAGTCAATGGCGGATCGAGAAGGCTATTTCACCAAGCGCTGCGTGGCAAGAACTGATATGCTCTGTGTACTATCTTTGTACGGGGGATACTGTTGCCGTTATTCTGATTATGTTCAATATTATTATCATTACTGTCATCATCATGACCACTGATGCTGTTGTTGTAGTAGAGGTTTAAATGTTACCATTACCATTATAAATGTTATTATAACTACTGTTATCACTATCTTTGCCACCATTATTATCATCAGTATTATTATTGTTAGTATAATTATTAATATCATTGTTAATTGTATTGTCATTATTGATATAAGTAGTAGTAGTAGTGTTAATATGGTCATTATCATTAACAGTTATCATTATTATAATTAATTTCATTATCATTATGGTGACATTAATATCAATTTTGTGATTAATATTTTCTTTATTTATAGTAATAGTAGCGGTTGTTGTTCAAGTATAACAGCAACAACAACAACAACCACTACTACCACTATCATCATTATGACTGATATCATAGCTATCATATTTCCGTGACACGAAACCCGCTCTCTCTCTCGATTCAACAGTAATCACATTCAAACAGTCTGGCATGCGAGAATAAACATTCCAGACTTTAAAAAACCCGCTGTTTGTATTTGTGTTACATCATTGTTATTCACAGACAAATTACTCAAAACAAGTACCAGTGTACGGAGCATCTTTAACGCGGTTGTTACTGAATTTACCCTTAATATAAGTGCCCTTACGAGAACTTTAAATTTCTGTCGCTGTCAGCTTTTCCTGTGAGATACTACGGGCTTCTACTACGGTGACATTGGGCAAGTGACGTAACGACCGCTGGAGGTGAATGGCGCTGCTTACGAGCTGCGTTATCTCTCATTCTTCTGATATGGATGACACGAAGATGCTTTTGTTTGTCCGTTTTCGTATTTTTATGATCGTATTTTGCCCTTCAGGTTGAGTATGAGCCTTTTGCTTGTTTATAGACAGATGCGCATGTTTTATAAAGCTAATATACTTTTTTATTTTAATTGGCCATAGAGAAGAATGAAGCAGGGTAGACAATAATATGATAGAATATCGCTGCGTTATTCATGTGTGTGTGTGTGTGTGTGTGTGTGTGTGTGTGTGTGTGTGAATAACGCCGTAACATTTCATCATATTAATGTCTACCCTGCTGATTCTTCTCTAAGGCCATATAATCTTATATGTAATCTTATCTTTCAGTCTTTTAAAATCCGTTTTTGGACAAAGACCTCTAAATGCACCACCTAGCTGATGTATGGTTTGCATCATTAGGAGAAAAAGGGCCGTACCCACACACGCAGGCCACGTGCGGGTTGGTGGGAGTCCTTAATTAAGGTCCTATCACTCTTGCACTTTTTCCGTCATTGCGTGTCGCCTTTTACAACACGCAGTGACATACGTTGGGAGACATACGTTCACGCCCCCCTATACACAAGGTGTGTGTGTGTGTGTGTGTGTGCGTGTGTGTGTGTGTGTGTGTGTGTGTGTGTGTGTGTGTGTGTGTGTGTGTGTGTGTGTGTGTGTGTGTGTGTGTGTGTGTGTTTGTGTGTGTGTGTGCGCGTGCGCGTGTGCGACAGCTTCCGCATCTCGTTCGCTTCTCGAAACGCACAGGTTGTCTCTTTTACAGCGATATCTTATCTATAACGAGTCAGGCTTTTCCGACATCCATTACGAACACGATTAATTTCACACAGAAGCTTCGATTCGCGATCAGAGTGCCACTGTGTGCCACGTCATAGTTTATAGTCCTGCTTGATAATTTTGCAGCGATGGCAACGATGTGTGTGTGTGTGTTCGTATGCGTGTGCGCGCGCGTGTGTGTATGGATTTATGTATGAATGTATGGATGGATGAACTCACACACACCCTTGTCATTGTTGCAGAATTATATGTAAAT
>NC_091560.1:36845132-36862632 GCF_042767895.1 Penaeus vannamei
CTTTTAACACTATCATCCATGGCGATAACCGTCATAATGTAGTAACAACAGTTTCATACCTTCCAAAATTTACCAGTCACGATACCTTAGCCATTTCCAGCCCGTCCTATCAGCTGACCTAAAATCTCAAATCCTCAGGGACTCCCACACTTTCTCAGCCAAATCCGAGATCTATGGGGAAATTGAGGTTTATCGAAGGAGTTTCCAGGAAAGCGTGACGTCTGGTGTCGGAAAACAGGTACAGGACACGCTGCTCATACCGAGGATATGTAGGCCTATTATTTTTTTTTTAATCTTTTAAAGTGGACTCTTTGGTTCGTATGGATTTTGAAGAGGTACACCTAGTGTATCTACTGCATTCACTTGTATGAATCATGATCTATTTCACTGGAATAACTGACTATACTATTGATAATGAAGATAGTATGAAGTGCTCTATCAACAACCATTACCATAAAGATCGTAAAAAATACCTGCAGGAGCAACGGTATCAACAAAGAAACAGGAGGAAAAAGAGAGAAAGAAGTAAATGGTAAACGCGGAAATGATAATGATGACCTTGATAAGAAAGCATTGCAAGTGCAAAATGGAACTGATGATATTTCCTATTATTTTTTTCTTACGTTTGCTCACATAGAATACTACAGATTACATGAAGAGGTATACTATAAAATTATGAATAATTATTAACTCAACTCCTTCATCTACTTCAAATATTCTTTGCACTTCCAAAAGCAGATATAAAATGAATAATGCATAAATACAAATAAAAATACGACCACTCAAAGCAGGGTCACCCCCACGCACCCGCTCATGACGTCACGCCAGCATCCGGAGGCATGCGCGAACGAGAGTGACTCATTCATTCCTGAAGACTGTCTTGTGAGTAATGTCCTTGCCTCCTTGACGCAGTGTCTGAAGAACTGTTGTGCGTGTGGTTTTGATCTGAGATATTTTTTTTTTTTTACTTTGGTTGTGAAACGGAAGGGAATCCTAACTCTTTATTGACCTTCTTGTTTTTAAATTACTGTCATACGCATCACTATCAAATTATTTTGGTTTTTATTACCGTCATTATCATCGCTATCAGCATCATTATTACCTTTCGTTATTATCTTGCTTCTTACGATTATCAGTATCTTCATTATTCTATCCTTTTCATCATTATCATTATTAGAGAAACAGTACCATTATGAATACTATCTTTATTATCATTATTATAATAGTAATTAGGAAATAGAAGAAATAAATATGTTTACATACATATGCACTGTATGCACGTATTAATACATATGGATATATGCATTAACAAACAAAATAACGATGATACTTGCATTATCATTATTATAATGGTTATGGTCATAACACGAATAATCAAAGCAATGACTTATATGATAGCATAAATGCAAACCGACCGAGACACCAAAGATAGTATAATATATATATATATATATATATATATATATATATATATATATATATATATATATATATATATGTGTGTGTGTGTGTGTGTGTGTGTGTGTGTGTGTGTGTGTGTGTGTGTGTGTGTGTGTATGTGTGTGTGTGTGTGTGTGTGTGTATGCAAATATATATATATATATATATATATATATATATATATATATATATATATATATAGTGTGTGTGTGTGTGTGTGTGTGTGTGTGTGTGTGTGTGTGTGTGTGTGTGCGTGTGTGTGTGTGTGTGTGTGTGTATGAGTGTGTGTGTGTGTATGTATATATATATATATATATATATATATATATATATATATACTTACATATATATATATATTTATATATATATATATATATATATATATATATATATATATATATATATATATATGTGTGTGTGTGTGTGTGTGTGTGTGTGTGTGTGTGTGTGTGTGTGTGTGTGTGTGTGTGTGCGTGTGTGTGTGTGTGCGTGTGTGTGTGTGTGTTGTGCGGTGTGTATGCCTGTTTAATTTAGTTTTGCGCGTGCGTGCGTGCGTGTATATATCCAAAAAAAGAAAAAAGAAAAGAAAAAAACTACATATTTATATGTGTGCGTGTGTGTGTGTGTATGTGTGTTATGTGTGTGCTGTGTATATTTGTTTGCTTTTGTGCGTACGAATGTGCTTGCGTGCGTGCGTGTGTGTGTATTTGTGTGCGTGCCCGCATGTGTATGTTTGTTTGCATGTGTTTATTTGATTGTCTGCCTGTTTGTGTGCGTGTGCACCGAGTGTGCCACGCCATGAACAGCTGCAGGTCCGCCGCCGCCGCGCGGGCTGGCTGCCTCTAATGGGGACGTCATGATCACTGATGTGCGCCGAAGGCTTTGGCGGGGCCGAGGCTACTGGTAGGTGGGGGGGAGAGGGTGTGTGGGGTGGGGGAGAGGGAGGGTGTGAGGGGGGAGAGGGAAGGAGGGAGAGGGAAGGAGGGAGAGGGAAGGAGGGGGAGGGAGAGGGAAGGAGGGGGAAGGGAGCAGAAGGGAGAGAGGAAGGAGGGAGACGTAATCTGAGGGGAGGAGGGAGGACGAGAGGGGAGAGGCAGGGAGGGAGACGTAAATTGTGGAGGAAAGAAAGGGAGGGAGGAAGGTGGGGAGTAGTAAGGGGGAGAGGAAAGGAGGGAAGTCGGGGAGGGGAAGGGAGGGAAGAAGGGAGCAGGAGAGTGAGGGAGGAAGATGGGGAAAGAAACGGAGGGAGGGAGACGTAAGCCGGGGATGGGAGAGAGAGAGAGGAAAAAAGTAAAATTAGGGAAAGAAAGAAGGGATAAGGGGAGAAGGGAAAGAGAAGCAAGGAGAGAAGGGGAAGAGAGGGAATAGGGGAGCAGAAGGGGAAGAAGAAAGGAAGAAGGGATGGCAGAGGGGAGAGAGGGAGAAGGAAGGGATTGAGGGAAGGAAGGAAGGAAAGAGACAAAGCGTGATGGAGAAAAGGCGAGAGGGAAGGAGAAAGGGGGGGTTGACGGAAGCAGGGGAAGAAGTGGGGGAAGAAAGAGGTAAGTCATGGAGAGATGCAGGAGAGGGAGGGAGGGAAGCGAAGGTAAAATATATATGAGAAGGGGACGATGGAAGGGAGTGGAAAGAGGGAAGTCAGGAAGGGAGGCGAACGGCAGAGAAAGAGGCAAAGAAAACGTGATAAAATAGGAATGGAGGAAGAGAGAAAGCAATACGCCAGTGAGAGTTGGGGGGGGGGGAGGGCAGCAAAGGAAGCGAAGGAGTATGCTGACGGGGGAGGGGTCGGAGGGGGGGGGGAGAAAAAAGGTGTGTCAGAGTGAAGGAGGAGGATGCTTGTCACGCCAGGCTTGTAATGTGTGAATCGCCGAGCAACTAACGCCCATTTGCCTTCACATTTTCCCTCTTGGCTCGTGGTTCGAAGGGTCTAGACAAATGTTTATTTAGACCTTGGTGTTGTTAACGCGTTGTATTAGTAGCAGATAATACGTTTTCTGCCTGAGTTATGTAATCATAAATAATACTGGCGATGCATAATGCAGTAAGCATAAGTAATATTCAGTATACATGTACGTGTATGAATTAAGTGATGACTAGCTGCATTCATAAGGTCGTGCAAATCAAGATGATTACACACAAAGGATATGAATAATAAAACGCTGAATTGCTTTCACTGTAATATAATATGGGTAAAAGATATTGAAATAAATACCTGGAAGATCAGGCACGCCCCCGCAAAATATACAGCAAACGTCGAAGACCAGAAAGAAATAATAGTCTCCATTGCCTTCTTTGCGTTTTGAGAATCTAATGCTTTGAGAACTGATACACTGGTTGTTCCTGTGACCCAAGACGGGTGTCATATGGCCTGGATATGGATGACTGCGAAAAGGCCTTCATTTTGTGGTTAACGTCCATAACGTCCGTACTTTTATTCATCAAAAAATATTTATTTCATATTGATACGACAATTCACTCAATGCCATGAATATTGAAGTCTCTTTGAACAACCGCCGAACTATTTCATGGATGGGATAGGGACTCCCACCCATTTTTTGAAATTGTATAAAGGCTTATCCGCCACAGATGTTAGTGAAGATTCAGCGACTGTATTTGTAGCTTCAAGGGAAACAGGCGCTTGTGCTATACATTCAAAACTAACATTGAAATGGGGGGAAAAAATCTGCGTTCGCGATTGTTTGTTTTACACGTGTGTTTATGTGAGGCCCCCTTCCTTCCCCTCTTGCCCTCCCTTCTTCTTCTTTCTTTCTCTTTGTATGTATGTATTTATGTATATATATGTATGTATGTATATATGTATGTATGTGTGTTTGTTTGTTTTAAACTGGATTATTTTGTTCTTTAGCATGTTCATTACTATCATAAAAAGCTTTCGATCACCGTTAGTTTATTACTTTAATTTGTAATATTGACTTATTGCATTTTTTGTCGCGTCTACATCTACGTCATTGGCGCCGAATTCAAAATACAGCGATAACGTGGTGGCGAATCCCCCTGGCAAGGAAGTTTTGTAGTTTACAAGGCAATGTTTGTGGATTCCCAGAATGGTTAATGCTCAAAACAAATGTGTCGAGAACGTAAAAAAGAAGCTAACTATTACGTCAAAATATGATGACTCATCATATTTTGACGTAATAGTTAACTTCTTTTTAACGTTCTCGAACGTAGAACGCTGTAAGTAAAATATGGTAATGAAAAGGGCAAAGGAGGGAAGAGCAAACGAAGCCGTTCATGCTTGACACAAAGGCAGTCGAGCTTTTGTTAATGTGTCCTTGTATTTGTGTTTGCGTTTGCAGGTGTTTCCAACTATGATGAAATAAAACATGCAGGCTCCTTTTTGCCTTTCTCTTCAGTACCTCCTCAATTCACGCTAGACATCCTGCATTCCCAACAATATTAATAATGAAATATGCAAACGTCAGGTATGATAAAGGGAATGGGGTATGGTAATAATAAACTAATGTATTGGAAACTGATATATATTTTTTCCTGTGACATTGCAACATTTAGAACAAAAAATGTTTAATTTCATTTGCTTGTCTATTTATACTCTTATTCATTATTTTTTTTGCATAGATACAGAAGACCTTCATGTAATATCCTTGGGTCTTGGAGAGGACTTTTGAATTTTGAGAAAATGACATACTAATTAATATCAATTAGTAGAAGTAACACGTATACTGGCTGAAACAGAAAGTTATATGTCAAAGTTTATGTCAACCAAACAGTGACTTTGAAACACAGACTATCCCAAAGAAATCTTGCAACTTCTTGAAATGGAAATATTAAATAAAACTATGATTTCTTTCATTTGCAACAGTATAACTTAAATGGTTAAATAAACAATGAAATTTCTGTTCTTGGATGTACTGATAGACTTCAGCTTTCATACTCCCTGAAGCTGAAGTCATATGAGCATTTAAAGTTGATGGCAGAAACAAAATAAATCAACAGTAAATGTAAATTATGTGAAAAAGCAGAATATATTATTTTCTGCCTTTTCACACTTTTTCCCTTAAATATCATGACTACTTTGTTTGTTAAACAATCAATACTGCACTCAAATTTATCTTACAGTCATAACAAAGATAATTCATACGTAATGAAGGACTATAGTATACAGAATTTGTTCCTACAGTATAAGGAGAAGTCATACAGAGTTTGCATATAGAAGTAGAAATAATACACATTTTGACTGAAACAAGAAAAGGATACATCAAATGATCAAAATAGTGTCTTTGATATATATACAATTACCAAAAAAAATGTGAATGTCGATATTCAACTAAAATGATGAATACTTAAATTTGAGGCAAATACTGCATCACAGATACTTCATGTACAGAATACATCATTATTCCTCCAATGTATACAAAAAAGATACATTAGTGAAATAAAGGACTGATATCACATAATACCATTCTTGGTGACTGAGGTAGATCACAGTGTGTTAATTATCATAATCAATGTTTTTATTTAATTTTAATAAGCAAATAATATTAGAAATTATAAACTTAACAACAGTAACAATGATAGCAACAGCATTGCTAATTAGAATCATTTATATAAAATGATAATTTTCTTCAAATGATATATGAATAAAAAAATATAAGTCAAAATAACATTAACATGAAAACAATGCTACTACTCATATCAGCATATTTTACCCTCACAATAACAGACCTTGTTATAATGGATATGCTTATAACAAACAAATTTTGGTGTCATTTCATCAGAAAAGCTGGGGCTCATTCAACTAACAGTGCACTCCCAACATGTTTCCTTTTGCACCTCCTACTGCTGATACATGTCTTCAATTTGCTCCGCTTTAAATGGCAAAGCAGGTTTGAAATTGCTTCTTTCCTTAGATAAAAGCCAAGTGTTTTGCTATAATATATCATCTTTATATCAAAAAGTCATTAATATACAGTATAACTGTCCCTTTTATTGTCCATTAACAATACACATGGACAAATAAGAGAGATAATTATATTATGAAAGTAATTTATATAGAGATAATTGTCTCAAATAAGAAAAATAATTTTATAAAAACAAAGTGCAGTGTGTAAAAGTATGGTTGTTAACTGTATGGTAGAACTGAACATGCTCAGCATGAGAAAAACAGCCAGTACTCTCACTGTAGGATAGTGGCTTTTGTGTTGTTAAATTTCCTGCTTACATTTTTGTAATAAGAATAGGTTTCCTATTGTGATTATTATTACTTTCAATACTAATACCAGCATCAGCAACAGTGGCAGCAGTAGTGCATGTACTACATCTACTGTGTTAATTGTTGCATGTTGTTTGTTACATAAAACTTGTCACCCATGTTCTATGCTTCAAATTATGTTTTGTCCATGGATTGGGGGAACTCTATGATAGCGAATATTAACTAAGACTAGGTAAGGATTTATGTTCCTGACTCCCCAATTATATAGACAGGGCTTTCTCACTTTAGTCTATTGCTTTTAAAACAAGGTATTGTTTTGTTTGAGAAATGAAGCACAAACAAAATCCGTATGTTCTGACTGTTTCAAACTTTGTTGAGCATGTACAAATGTCATTACCTCTTACTTGTAATACAGGATTTGTAATTTTCCTCAATACAACCACTATTTTAAACTTTATTATAAAAAATACATATACTTCTGGTCTTTGGCCATGAGCACTATATATTTACTGCGTATTTCTTATAACATGATACTGTACACCTTCTATTTCAACAAGATTAACATTGGGTGGTACAACATAGGAAGGCACAGACACAGTTGCCTTACCAGCTGCATTCTCATTACCCATTATTCCACTGTCTTTACTTGTCCCTTCCCCTTCTCTCTGACCCATATCCATGTCTATGGCTGTCACTACTGACTCATCTGCACAAATAACCTCCACACTGTCAATCTTCTGTTCCCTTCCATCATCACTACTAAAATTGTGGTCCTTCAGTAGGTGATGTTTAAGTTTCTTATGGGTAGGGCATCTTAAATGGCACAGATGGCACTGATAACAGCTGGATATTTGTCTGCGTACAATAGCTTCACCTGTGTTCTCTTGTGTGTCCTTTGTACCGTAGTTTTTCAGTCTTCCATGCACAGTTCTTTCATGTGCATATAAATTACTTTGGGAATAAAAGGTCTTGCAACATACTGGACACGAAAAAGGCCTTTCACCTGTATGAATGCGTACATGTTCAATAACTCTTGCTTTGCTTCTAAAGTTTTTGTGGCAGTGATCACAAGAATATACTTTTGATGGGTTTTTGTGCATTCTGCTATAATGAGCTTTAAGATAGGTCATCGACTTGGTGCAAAACCCACATGCTTCACACTTAAACTGAGGTGCTGCCTGGTTGTGGGCATTGTCAAAATGATTTTTTAAATGGGACTGAAATACAAATTTTCTGGGGCACTTGGGACACTGGAGGGTCTTTTCACCATGCTTCATACTTTTATGCAACAACAGTGAGCCACGGGATTGGAAACCCTTCTCACAAATATTACAGTGGGAATAATGTTCTCTCCTATGAAGCCACAACTGTCCACTACACTTAAACATCAATCCACATACATCACATGGACCACTGCATTGTTCTTGGTGTTTAATATAATTCCTCTCATCCCGATACAGTCGCTTGCAGTGCTCACAACTAAATGGGTACCTATCACAATGATCCTGGTCACTATGTGCACGAGATATGTGATCTTTGAGATTCTGATTCTGTGAATACTGTTTACCACAAATGTCACATACAAATGCCTTTACATTAGAATGTTTTACCATGTGCCTCTTCAGCTTGTGTTTAAAGGTTGCTGTGAATCCACAAATATCACATATATGAGCAGAATGATTTGCTTCTGTGTGCTCCAGCAAGAGCAATGGCGTACTGAACTTTAACATACAATGACTGCATGAACTTATTTTATCATTTTCATTTTTACTGAACTCCTCTTGTGTGGGATCCAAATCTTCATCATCATCTACCTCATCATCTGTAATCCAGTCATTACACCACTCCTTCTCTGTAACTAACTCAATATAAGGAGTGACATTTTCCATTGGCTCCATCACACTTTTTATACCAGCTCTGATTTGTTCTGCATACAAGCTTTCTTTCAATCTGGCTACTTTTTCTTTTTCCTTCAAATTTGGACTTTGTGGTTTAGCTTCTGCGTTACCTGAACTCTGCTTTGTTTTGCGTGTCTTTCTCCTGGATTGAGAATTCACACTCACACTGATCTTTTCCTCCCAAAAGTCATCATCATCGTTCCAGTCAAAGTCACTGTCTTCTCGAGGCTTCTTCTTTCTTCCTCTTTTTGAGATTCTTGGTGGATCTGAAGGACAGTACACATTAGTATCTTACATGATAAAAATAGAAGTGGGCATAAGCAATTATAGTTATCCTAAGCATTTTCATTTTCACACACATTCAATTAAAAGTAGTTAAACAGAAATAATCCTCCAAGGCTATAATTAATTTGAATGGAAACTATATTTTGAGACTTATTCTAATGGCAAAAAACAAAGGGGGGGAGATTACAACCTTTTGGAACAGTATCTGCAAGCTCCTTAGTATCCTGGTTGTCTTTCCGAAAACAGTCCAAATCCTCAACTCCGGCATTATTAAGGATGACTTCTTCTATTGTGTCTCTTATAATGTCATTTTGGAATGTTTTATCCACCTCATTTTGCATTGAAGCTGTCACTCTACTATGTTCTGCTATTTCTTCCAGTGGCCTTCTGGCTGAGACACAAACCTCCTTAGCAAAGGCAGACAGACTATGGCTGACAATGAGTGGAATGTCACACTGAGTTGAGGCTTCACAAGATGATGAATGCAAGCCACAGAATAAGATAGGGAGACTCATGATATCCTGAGAACTGAGATCCACTTGGCAGGATGCACTCTTGTACACAATTGTCCCTGTCTCTGATGTTTCCACCAAGACTGATTCATCTCCAATCTCCAGTTCGCCGGCCACCATTATTTTATTACTGTCCATCACACTGTCGTCCTCCAGTTCCAGGGACAGAATTGGCATGCCTGCATCTCCCATTGTGAACTGATTTCAAGTAAGTTTGACTGAATTAATTACTTAAACTTTAATGACTGTAATTCTCTTTGTGCATATTTATTGCATTATTGGTTTCTTGGGCATCCACAAAACTGTTATGTAAAGAAAGGCTTGCAGTCACTGTAAAGGAGCAGTCTGAATGAAGGAGCTTATCAGTCTGTATTTCCTTCTGGGTACACTCTTCTTACTCTGTTTCTTAAATTATCCCACAATTTCCTGGAAAAAATAAAAAGAAACATGCTATCGTACTGCTGACTGGGCAAGCTGATTAGTAAGTGATGATGCTAATAACACTAATAAATAGATGATAATAATAATTGTAACAGTAATAAAGTGCACTTAATAAATTATGCAATTAATGACTAAAATAGTAATATTACAGTGAATATATAACAATATATACTGTCATTTCCTGTCCTACTAAGAGATAAATCTTTTTACAAAAATATTCCTACTCGACACTTTTCATATTTTGCTCATCATATTACTATTATATCAATAAATACCAATGAAATTAAAGGAACATGAAAAGAACTGGAAATAAACAACAATTTTTGAAACAAGCCTAAGCAAAAGAAAGATCTAACAAAAGATAAATTGGAGGAAAATCTATGATGCAATAGCCTTAAGATTTTTTAAAATTCTGAACTTCAGACCAGAAAGTTCTGAAGTTTCCCCGTAAACTATATTCAGTGAAAAGTATTAAAATGCAAAGGCTCACTTCAAGTACATACCCACAAGTCATAATTTCATAAGTCATAATTTATTGTTACAATTTTTGAAAACTTACAAGACAATATTGACTTTTTAAAATTTCAAGTTGTAATTTAAGAAAACATTCTTTTTCATACATTTTCACATGATGACCTTTATAACCTTATCTACATGACTGATTACAATCCTGTTACATCTGAATGAACTAATGTATTGGGTAGGATTGTGCATATAAAATGACAATAAAAAAAATAATTGTTTGCATGTTTCCAAATTCTGAAAGGGGTTTCTATGTGGTTGTGCTTTCAGTGGCTCAGTTGGCTAAGTCATCTAATAACTGATCTAGTGTTTCAGAGTTTAAGACTCTTCTGCCATGCCTAATTATGACCCCAAATATTCTAAGCACAATGGGGAGGTGGCAACCTACAGGATCAGTTATTGAGATTATGTCCCTTGATATCAGCCCAACCTTATTTTATTATATCAGGCTATATGGAAAATGTATGTCATATTAGATCAGTATACTATTCTTACAAATAGTTCCGTGTAATTACTGAATCATATGTTTCTTTTAAACATTTTGTAATGATTTATTGGTTAGCTTGTGTGAATTTAAAGAGATCAAGTTTGTGATGCCAATGGTGAAAGTGAAAAGTCAAGCAACAATTTTCTTACAAATTATGAATGCCCTACTGGAGAAGTGCTCCATTTCCTCAATTCTGTAAAGAATGTGGATGTAGCTTGAACTAAATATTTGATATTTCTAACTATTGTTTGTGCTAAGTGAAATTTCTGGATGTTATACTATCCATAAAAAACTGTCATAACTAGTCAAACAATACTACCATTTACTTGAACAGTAGCCATATCTTAAAACATTACTATAACAAGAAAAAAATAAAAAGGTTATTTGGTTCAGAAATCTGATTGCCAGTTTGCTTGTAGTTGTTGGAGATCTTTAATGTAATCTATGTGTATTATCCTAAAAACTCTTACCAACTGCTACCATCTATCACATCTATCTATGACATTACTTCCAAAATCAAAAATATCAGTCTTCACCCTTTGTCAAATACTGCAGATGATCTCTTAGGAAATAATTTGTCTTATATCACAACTCTCCAGCCAATGTTGATGAGCTGTCATTTGTGAAAAAGTATGAGGGAGGGAGGGAGCCAGCCAAACTAATAATAATATCATGGAAAAAGGTAAATGTAAAAGTGAAAAGAAAGTTTGAGTACCAGTTTACCAGGTGCACAATGCAATACAAAGCAAAGGTGAATGAAATGAGGGGCTGCAAGAAAAACTGTTAGCAATACTCATCCTCCAACTATAATTAAGTAAAGGTTTATGATTAAAAGAAACTTTCTGTTTGCTCCTCTTAATTTCAATCATATCTGAGAATGATACCAAGTTTTTTTTCTGCCAAACAAGCAAAAATTCTTGGAGTGACTCTTGCCCCAAAAAACAAATAGTTTTCCCTTTTTCAAATATCTGCATTTGGTTAGCTTTAGTCAATACCAATTACTTAGCAAATGCATCTTTGCTGAATATATTCATTGAACAGAGTAATGTTCATGCAAACTGAAAACTTTGCGATAAAGATTTCTGACACTGAAAACATAAGATTACCCACAGTTGCATATTTTCAACCCTTACACAAATGCAACTGCATAGGCTATTGTGTATCTATACAAAATTTGTTTAACACATACAATTGGGTCACAAACCAAATTATTTGAGAATGCAGACAAGAACAATCCAGGGCAACTTTTTATGCAATTGCTATCTCAGCCTCTTTCAACATTAATCCACTTGGCATAATCTGGAAAGGCAGAGCTGGAGATTTATCTTCTAATAAGTAAGCAGTACAAGCTCTACCTTGTCAGAATATATAACAAAGGATTGATGGCCTTTGTAGTAGCATGAAGTGCTGTTGCTGTGTTCACTTGAGAATGTGTTAATGGGCTGGACATAAAGCAGAAACTTCAAATGCCTCAGAACTGAACACAGCCCAAATAATTACAATAAATTCCTTTTTTGTTGACCTATATGCTAGTCTTCTTTTTACCTAACCATTCATCAATACACACATCCAAACTCTATCTTAACAGAAGATATCAGGTGGAAAGTTTGGCTGCCTTTGTTGGATCAAAGGGGCCAATGCATAGCTTGAAACCTGCCACAATCACGTTGGCCTTTTAATTGCAAGCATCCCATCACAGACCAAGGTTCATGAGCCTTTGAAATGAGCCAATGTAATTACCCGAATCTCATTCTAAAAGCAACTGTGGATCTTCCACGGATTTCCCTCCATTGTAATCGCTACTAAGCTCATATATTTTTGGCAAGTATAGTATGGTACTGCTTGTGTGGGAATAGACACTTGTTAATTCCCAATTCTCTGTCTGCATTGAGTGTTTTATTATTGTTGTTGATGAGAGAATTCTTTGTCAACACATTTAGTTGCACTTTCATGTCACTGTTATTCTTTCTACTAACCTTTTACACATGAATGTTTGTCTTCCTTCTCATGCTAGACATTCCCCATTCACCAATGCCTGCAATAAAATGATGAATCAATATCGGATCTTAAAATAACAATCCTAGTTCTGACCACTGACATATACTTTGATTCTGACATTTGGTCCGCAGACACTATTTCCTCCCCCCAAACTTTACATATGTTCACAACTCGTTAACTTCTTACTAAACAATAAATTAGGTATATAAATTGTCCGTTCACCATCTTTAATCAAATACAAACGCTCTTAAGTACATACATCACATATGTCTTTGTTAAATTATTTCCTTCGTTATTTCCCTATGCGGCTTCCACCTGAATGCCGATCACACAGATGGTCGAGTTCGCCGTGGTCGAAGGACGCGCGGCGGGCAGTTCAAAAGAGTAAAATTCCCTATGCAGTAATATTCGTTTTTTTCTTTCGTTCTGTGAACTATTCTTACTTTTTCTTTATCTGTGGGTGGTGAAGCAGATTAACAGTATAAGGAAAATGTAATATTTATGTATTTATGAAAGCGATGTTTTCAGTTCCGGACCTCGGTCTACGAAACAACTTAGCAGTTTCTCGCCACACACACCCAAGGTCTATATAAGTACTTATATAGACCTTGCACACTCCCACACATGAGCACGCACGCACACACGCACACTCACAAGCACGAACGCACACACGCACGCACCCACACATAAGATCTATATAACTTATATAGACCTTGCCCACACACACCTACACACGCATAGACGCACCCCCACCCACCTACACACACACATATATATTTAATATATTATCATTATCATTATATGGTTAACTAGTGAACACGAGTTTTCGAAGTACCCTGGTATAGGCGAGAATGCACACGAAGTTACTCGTCTCCACTTGTAAGCACCTTTGTTGTTATACCCAGTGGCGATTCAAAGGACACTCCTTCGTCCCTCCCTGTGCGATAAATTGAACTCTCGAACCAGGGGGCAATACACGATGGTCATCACGACACACAGAGAATAATTTAAGCAACAATATAAAAACGATTGTGGTAAATGGCGACTAAAACCATAATTTCTGTATTTTTTTTTTGGAATGACATAATCACACACATACATATTATATAATTTATATTTAAACATATGTATATAATGCATATGTTTAACACACACACACACGCACACACGCACACACACATATATATGTGTGTGTGTGTGTGTGTGTGTGACTATATATAAGAGAGAGAGAGAGAGAGAGAGAGAGAGAGAGAGAGGGGGGGGGAGGAGAGAGAGAGAGAGAGAGAGAGAGAGAGAGAGAGAGAGAGAGAGAGAGAGAGAGAGAGAGAGAGAGAGAGAGAGAGAGAGAGAGAGAGAGAGAGAGCGAGAGAGAGAGAGAGAGAGAGAGAGAGAGAGAGAGAGAGAGAGAGAGAGATAGAGAGAGAGAGAGCGAGAGAGAGCGAGAGAGAGAGAGAGAGAGAGAGAGAGAAAACCGAACATCAGAGCAGCGGGAGGGCCTGGAACGTTTGCACAGCAGCCAGCGGAAACGGTGCGGCTCCATATCAATTGTGCCTCATGCCCCTGGGTTCAACGGGTGGCTTCGGGGTTGCAGTCGACTTTCGAGAGAGATGTACCGACACCTCGGCGTTGAAGGGATGCCTGGGAGAGGGTTAATTCTTCTCTCACTCGAAAGCCTGGATAGCTGAGAATTCGATAGGGTGGGAGTCCACTTTGCTGCAGACAGGAAATAGGGGAAATCCACCTCACCTCCCGGTAAGCATCAAAATCAATCGAACAAAGAACGGCCTTTGGGGACCCCGTATCCATATGCTAGGGTCAGTGGGTCACCATCCAGATACTGACGAGGCTAGCAGAGGATTAAGTAATTCTTGTGGGAATGTGGAGCATCCATTCTTCAGCAGGATGAATGGCTGCTACTACTACCAAAGGAGCTGTGACAAATGGGGGAGAAAGTGGTCGCCCTCTGAAATGTATGAATACCTGACAGCGGCAAGGTCAGTGAGGGTAGTTACACTTTTTACCAGTTGTACCGCAGCGACGGACACCACATCAAGGGAGTTCTCATAACCACCAAAATCCAACTCTAGCCATAATAGCAGAAAAGGAAACTGCAGCTGGTAGTATGGTGGTAGTTAGACTGAAGCTCTCATTCAGCGCCGCCTCGTTACCATATATGCTCATTCAAATGTATGTAGATGTGGGAGAACTGTTCTGTCAAACTCACTTCCAAGGTTAGGTGTCTTCAGTGAGATATCCATATCGTACCGAGTTACTTTAATGTGATCAGTTGCAATCACAGTGACTACAAAAGGTCGTTTGGTTCTTATGTTTTGGTAGCAGCCAGTGGCCAGTATGCCAGTAGCGATAATAGACACCTAACAGAGATTGAAGCTATCTTGCTCTGGTTAACATACCTGACTCCCCTTGCAGTACCTGTTGCACTGTAAGCAGTACAGCCCAGATAAGACACATCCTTGTTGGGTTATACTTTCCTAGTTTTCTCAAAATTAGCTCATATATTCCTACAATAAAAGAGAAATTCTAAACAGGGTGAGACATTTGTCAGAAATCTCAGAGACTGTATAAACAAGCCTTTTTATAATACTAACCTGCTTGGCCCCTTATGTCAATCTTTGGTTGTCTGGGTCCCTTTAGTATTTTTGAGTTTAAACATTTGAGACTTTGTTTCTGCATGATCATCATTGACTGTAGCTTCATTTTAGGATTTTAGGAAGAAGGGGCACCTGCAATGAAAAATGGGTAAGGCTCCTTTCAAAGAGACACATCAAGCAATTCAGTAATAAGTGTAAGCATTGTCAAAACAAAAAAGTTTGAGTACCTTCTCATGTTTCAATGATCATTCTCCTTCTAATGTGGTCAAGTATATGTGTACAACAATTTCCAACTATAGTATGGCTGAATTTTTCTAATAATCTTTGGAACATGACAATGTTATGATCCAGTCAAATTCAATGAGTGTGGCTTCTTTACCTTAAGTTCAGTGATTTGTCATATGAACAATGAAAATATCAGAGTTGCACCTTGCAAAATACCTGTATCATGTAAAGATGACATACTGAATTACAACCAATGTGGGATAAGTTAATTTACTCTCCTTTGAATATATTCAACCAGTGCATATTTTTTTCTAGATGATGTTATTACAGCAGTTACTAGAGTTAAAGTTGTAGCTATAACTGTAAAAAGAAACAATAAACAAACTAACATGGCTGTCAAGCAAGCCTGAAACTACTTTTAACTTGGTTTTCAAAATATAGTCTATTCACTGCAATACTACTGCAGAATACATATCTGTGTTTATGAATATTTCAAATGAAACTTCATATGGGAACTTCACCATTACAAAATCTAGCTATCCTCAGGGTGGAATATAATTGGTGAAAGAAATAAAACTTAGAACACTATATTCTGTGTTATTTAAGACTAAATATACATGAACAGTAATTTTGATATATGACAAGTCCCTACAGCAACTGCTGTATGTTGAAGGTATCAGTTTAATAAGGCCATATATATATATATCTGACTCTATATTTGATTTTATACATATAGTCTTCTGTACATCATAATTATAATGTATATATGTTAAATATATTTACATGGAAATAACAGTCCAGTAATGTAGCAAAGTTTGTAAATATTTATTAGACTGCATAAACAATATACATTAATTATCTACTGTTGTAATAAAAAAAAAAAAAAATCAAGCTACATCAGTTTCTGCTTCCGGTAATGTAAATGTAAAAGTAAGATCAGAGTTGGCCAAATGTCTCTTTTCCCATTCTTCAAAGGCTGCGACTTCTGCTTCAGTCATATGATTCTGCCAATCACCTACTTTACCTGTTAAAAGATATAAATGCTTAACTCAAGGGAGGGGTGTCTGCTCTAAGTAGTCTTATCATAAATGAAGTAACAAAATATACTACAGATTTTATACGATACCAGTTTTGGCTAAGCAGACATTCAAAGAGCCATTTTATCTCATTCTACCCATGAAAAAAATAAAAAAGATCCAATTAATGATTACCTTTCCTTAGGAATTTTCCTTTATCCTTGTGTGCAAATCCCAGATCCTTCCAATGCTCATAATTCACACTAGCATTTGCAGACATAGACTTAAATGATGTTGAGTGTGCTATGTGTTCCACATCTGCATCACACACTTCCACCTTTAGAGATTAATAATAGAAAACAAGAATAAATGAGTCTCGTAAATGGCCACTGGCTTGGAGAGAAATATAAGCAAATATTATTGTAAAAAAGTGTTTCAACTGTAAAACAGCTTTATATTTACCTCTAAAAATTCAGCAATTTTCTTAATTATATTTACAGGGTCCGTAAGAAGGTCTTCATATTTAACAAACATAATATTTGACTCTTCACGGCGTTTCCAGTAACCCAGTACATGCTCAAAGAAAGGGCTATACATAACTGTAACCAGAAAAAAATTTGTTTGACATGAGCATTATAGATACAATTTTTTTTCTCTCCATATTTTGGCTTCTATTTATCCATCTTTTCATACAGTTTCAGCAGAAACATATTTAATCTTACCACAAGAACAGTAACAGTAACAAAAACAAGTATGATTATCAACATTCATGGTACGGGATTTACAAATAATGAATGTTTCTGTACTAAGTAACCTGCAGCTAGGCTAATAGCCAATCAAGCTCCATTGCATCAGAGACCCAAGTATACTACACAC
>NC_091560.1:36875132-36885132 GCF_042767895.1 Penaeus vannamei
ATTTGAACTCTTTATTGTCTGACAAATTGACTAGTAACATTTATGCTTATTATTGACTCTAATTGTTACATTCCATGTTCGGTTACCCATCCCTGAAGTTCATATTTACTATGCTTGCTATTAGGGTTTGAGGGCCTCTTAGAAATGGCACTAAATGTATGCTTTAATAAAATAATCATGCATTTGATTCACAGTAGCTACCCTCCTCCCACACACATACACTGAAAAGGCTTTGTTTATATATTTTTTATCTACAAAAAGGGTTGATTGAATATCAGCATAGGCAGTGGTATTTATTGTAATTCAAAACAAATCCTGAATAAAAATATTGCTACAGAGTACAGAATAAGAAATCCGAAGGTATATGAAGCGAGAAACCATTACCAAATCAGATACCAAAAGCCTTAATTGATTATCTTGGCCTACTACAGCTTGTCCTGAATATACAACATATGCACCATTTCTAGAATACTGAAAAAAGCACAGGAAAGATTTTAATTCTTTGGCTTTACAAGAAAAAGGATGAGTAAATTTAGAGCTTGGGTATTGTTTTTATATTATTCTTTTGTTATAATTTTAGAGAATGAATATATATAATTACTTTTGCTATACTTTCACCAGTCTTTTTATTTTTATTTTTTTTTTTAGAAAGACAAGGATTTAATACCTGGTTGATCTTGTTACCGGATCAGTGTTTAAATTTTAGTACTTATAAAAGGAAATCTAAACTCTTTTCCATACTATGGCATAAGATGTTAGATACCAGGTCAGAAAAATAGCTCCACTATGTCATACCAAAAAAATGTATTTGCCTATGGCCAAACATGTCACATAATAAATACCTGTTGATATACCTCCCTGAATATTGCAATTGTATAACAGATAAAGCTGTAGTCATGGTCTTTGTGGGAAGTCAATCCTAGGTATCTAACAAAACTTTTATCATATTTTACACTTTGAAGGTACTGTACATAATTTATCACTACTAGACCATAATTATACCATCTATAACTTTTAGTGTGTAGTGTATGGACTGAGTATTCAAGACACTAATGAGAAACTCTAATATATTTGATTATAATTTTTGTAATTTGAAAAGAGGAACTTCATAGTGGACAGAAAAATCCAAAATCAAATACAATTTCTTAAATAGAACAAAATAAACCAGGTTATTGTCGCATACAAAAGAAATTAAATGATTAAGCATCATTTGTAAATATTCATTGGAATGAATGTTAGTCTTTAATCTAAACAAAAAATTAATTTGATGTTATATATTGTGAATAATTAAGCACTGTTGTATTAATAAGATCAGAAAAATTCTAATAGGTACCCTATGTGATGATGATTTAAATGCCATTAGTAATCATAATAGCAGTAGTAGTAATAATAGTGAAGAAAAAAGAAAAAAATGCTGGATAACAAAATACAGAAAAAAACACAGTTTACAATCAAAATAGGTTTACAAAATGGAGAAAAAACAGTTTCTAAAACTTCCTGGACATTTTACCTAGGTCCAAATGCAAAACTGTTACCTTGCCTTTCTATAAACCTATTTTATGTTCTGTGGATTTTTCTGTCTTAGTAATGATAAAGAAAATGATGATGATGTTAATGATGAGTACAATGTTAAAGATGATAATGTTAATACTGATGATAATAATGATGATGATCAATATGATGTTAATGATGATGATGATGTTAACGATGATGATGTCATTTGATGATGATGAACATGTTAATAATGATGATGATGGTGATGATGATTGTAATAATAATGATAATAATAATATATAGTATAATATAATAATAATATAGTATAATATAATAATAACATAGTATAATAATAATAATACATAATATGATAATTCTAATAATAGCAAAAATGATAGATCATAATAATGACTGCTAATTAATATGATGATTATGTTAAGCAAAAGACAAAAATAAACACAAATAATAATTTGTTTTAGACAATAAGGCAATTTGCAACTGTGAATGTAAAGGCAGTATATTTATATACTAATGAACATAAAAATAAGAACAACAATAATAATAATGCTGATGATGAGGATGGTGTTCATAGCAAAGTATGGTGATAATAAGACAGATAATAAAAATATGATGAAAATAATAATAATAACAATAATAATAATAATAGTAATGGTAATGATAATGATAACAAGAAAGATAATAATGATTAAAATAAAAGAAATGATTATAACAATGATATATTATTAACCCATTGCCACCAGCAACATGTAATGTGCACTGTGGAATATATTTACACACAAATGACTCCACAAGTGCTTAGCCTCAAAGGAATAAATTGTAGACCTATGTGACCTCACCTGATTTCCTCCCTCCTGTAAATGTACTTTCTATACTATTAACATTGATACAGATATTGTTTTTTAATATTTTTTTTATAATTGTAATGTTATTAATAATACTAATGACATAAAATATTTAAAAATATTTTCAGAATCAAAGAAAAGGGTAAACAGGTGAGACAGGAAGGACTAGTAATTGACTCCTTGGTGATTAAGCACTTGTGAAGCCGTCTGTGTGTAAATACCATTAATGAACTAAAATCACAGTGGGCATGGACAGGCATGTGCATGCCATCCCTGATACCAATGGGTTCATATAATAATTTTTATTATATTAATATTACCATTATTAATTCTGAAATCAATGATCATATTCAGTGACATGAAATTCAGATGGTGTTAAAATAGTTTCACATTCTGAAATCATTATTTATTACAGTAAGTACAATGATAAAAAACACTTGCAACAAAACTATAATTGATGGAATGATGAACTTGACAAGTATTGAAGATGGAATTCCTAAATCACTACATTCAACAATATTATCAACTATGCAAACCATTCCCTGTAATGCTAATATTTTTAGAGGAGGTGAAAGTAATACACGGAAGCCAATATAGAATATTATTTTGAATCTGTTCAACATACTTCAGCTTTTAAAAGAAAAGAAAAGAGGTGAAAAGTAAAAGTATTGATTTATAATGAAACAAATAAGTATTTAATTGCCATTATAATGAAATAACTTCACACTAGGGTTGATTGTATCCCAACATGATTCTGAAAACCATCAAATTACTAGATGTTTGAAACATAAAACATTAAGAAATAGGAAAGTCCTTAGGAATTAATGTGTTTACAGAAGCATAAATAATGTATATGAAACATGTGTAAACAATTCACATAATCATCTGAAAAATACTCACAATCACTAATAAAAGCAAATGTTCATGACAAATGATTATGCTATTGAAAAAAATGACACCCTGTGTTTTGATGCAAAATCACTCCGTTGATTACATATAGAAATATTATGTCAGTCTTTAGAAAGTAATATTTGATTATCAATTTATAATACTGCAGTATTGGAAATACTGTACAACTACCTTAAGAAAAAAAATCACAGAACCACATGACAATTGGCCATTCATTTTACAGTACAATACTATCCTGTGATATGCATTAACAACACTGAAAATTCAGGAGTGAAGATCTATCACAATCTGAGAATCATCACTAGCAGGCTAGACTACTACCTGCTTGCAGTTTTATCTGTGGTACTGGGTACTGGCAATGGTCATATTTCAACCCTAAGAGAAAAACAAATCAAAGTGATAGAGAACATAGTTGGAAAATGAGATGAAATAATAGTCATCATTATTCTGTAATATTAACTGTTAAATTTTAAATTAGCTCTCACTGTGGATGTGTTTTCTTTCACTCGTTGACATGTTAATGTGTTTTTGTTATCACTGACTTCAACATCTCAACATATGACTTCAACATCTTTATTTGAGTATTGCTGATTCAGCTTTGTATAAGCAAACAAAAATATGCTTTGATAGATGGGAATTGTCAGAGAAACAAACTAAAATCACCGTTTCAGCAAAACTGTGAAAAAGGAAATTTAAACAAAAATAAGGATTATCTGTATCACTTGACTGCAAAACTTTAATCTAAATATGGCAATGTGTAGTATTATGTTGAAAAAACATCCTCTATACAAGAATCTTACTGAACATCTTTATCTGGTACCTTAAAGTAGAAGAAATATCACAATACAATGAATTTTGGAAAGTATGTCACAGCTTTAAAACACTTAACTTACTTGTTAAATAAATCAAAAAGAAAATTGGATAGAAATGAGATGGGTGAACCAAAGGGAGATCACTATAAATGATGCATTCTCTCTGTTCATACTTTAAACTAATGTATGGAGTTGCTAGGTAGTGATATGCTGTCAAAGTGTTATCTGAGCGAAAGTATAACTGCACAACTCACATACAGTAGAATGCACCAGTGCAGAAAAGATGCCAGAAGGCTAAATCAAATTTGCAACAAATCCAAGGCCTAAATTCTTAAATATTATGAGAAAATAAGTCACAAAGTCACTGAAATTTGAAAGCCATAAATGCAAGGTGCAAATTTTCATGGTTTTATTTGAACCTGGAATGTCCTTTTATCTCAGTGCATTTCATCTAATAATCTACAGGGATCTGTGTGAAACCCCATGAAATTAAGAAAAACAGTAAAATGATTTTTGTTTTCATTAACTTTTCATCAAGATAGAACTCCTTTGGCATCAAAGCTCTTGGTTCTACTAAAGTATAAATTAATATCCATTAATTTTGGGTACCTACAAACACCTGCTACCTCATAGAACAACTGTTATTTAGCTGAACTGTTGTGTCTATTGAGAGATAATAAGGTACTCACTGATGTATGACTGGCCTAAGTTATAAGTTGCTTTGTGCAGATGCTACACTAAAGGAGTTCTATAACACTTGGTAGTTACAAACAGAACTTCATCATTCTCCACCTATGATACTTTCCTTTCCTCAAAGTAAAATTTAAGAACTTTGGCCTCAAGGATCATCATTACTCCATGTTGTATCTGTATAATAAAAAATCTTACTGCAGCATCACAAAAATACTAAAAAGGTTTTATAATAACACTGGTTGACTTTGCATTTATTTTCAGTGTAGGTGGCAAAGTATTGCCAAAGAGATTTATATCTCTAAATCTAATATTCAAAAATGAAGCACTGTCTCATTCATCCTCTTCTTTCAATAAAAATCATACATATGTTATGTCATCTAGTAATGCCTAAATATTCACTTGCACTCCTAATTTCCAGTAATTTCCATTTTGTCACTATAAAGGGGGATTGTGAGCAATGCACAGCAGATTTCTTTCATCCTTCAGCTCACACAGTGTCTGTAAACCATAGTTCTGCACACACTTGATGTACTTTACACGCACTTTGTCTACAGTTCTTATACAATCAGCACCTCTAAAGTTTATGACATAATGGCCTATCACCCAGCAGTGAAGATTTCTCTTTTTCGTTAGCACAGACAATCATCACTGAAGGTCAGGGGCTAATGACGCAATCAGAATCATGGTATCATACTGTATCATCTGTAAACAAGAGAGAAAAATACAATTTTAAGATAATCATGTCACATCTGTAGCGAAGAATGCAAACTTGCAAAAGGAACTAAAGAGAAAACTTCAACTTGAAAAAGAACTGATGTGAATACAAATCAACAAAATCATTCTCACATGACATTTGATATATATAGCAATCAAGATATCTAATACACCGAATGACATAAATTGTTATATGAAACATTAACATCAAGTAATTTTTCTTAAGGCTTATGAAACAACATAATATCTTTTATATAATATACAATGTCTTCTACTACTTACCATGATACCACCATTTTGTTTTTTTAGGATTGGCACTGCATGTTTTCACGTAGTAACTATTATCTGGTGGCCGTTTCTGCAAAGTAAAAATCACATTAGCTGTAGCGATATTAAGCTAACATCCATATTTACCTTACAATTTCAGAGGACTATTAATCCTATCCATATGGAGGGAGAGAGAGAGAGAGAGAGAGAGAGAGAGAGAGAGAGAGAGAGAGAGAGAGAGAGAGAGAGAGAGAGCGATGGCGAGAGAGAGAGAGAGAGAGCAATGGCGAGAGAGAGAGAGAGAGAGAGAGAGAGAGAGAGAGAGAGAGAGAGAGAGAGAGAGAGAGCAACGGAGACAAAGAGAGAGAGAGAGAGAGCAATGGAGAGAGAGAGAGAGCAATGGAGAGAGAGTGAGCGAGCAATGGAGAGAGAGAGAAAACAATGGAGAGAGAGAGAGAGAACAACGGAGAGAAAGAGAGAGAGAGAACAACGGAGAGAAAGAGAGAGAGAGAGAGAGAGAGAGAGAGAGAGAGAGAGAGAGAGAGAGAGAGAGAGAGAGAGAGAGAGAGGGGGGGGGGGTGACGAATATAACGATGGTGGAAACATGTAACATTCTACTTGTAATATTACAATAATGATAATGATGATGATAATAATATCAACTACACAGTTACCTAATAGCAATAATAACATTATCGAAGACCTCATCCCACCCACTCTCGATTCCCGCCCTCACGAACCCAACCCAAGCCTCAGGGCGCATTTTGTTTCCTTCGCGAGTGGCCCGATCCCATGAATACTCTTTAAACGCAGACACGCCTATACACTCCAATAAATGCCAAGGAAACTGTACATATGCCTGCCTATCAGATAAACAGATAGATATATGTTTATTTGTGTGTGAACGTATCCATGGGTATGGAGATATATGTTTATTTGTGCGTGAACGTATCCATGGGTATGGAGATAAGTGTGTGAACGTATCCATGGGTATGGAGATATATGTTTATTTGTGTGTGAACGTATCCATGGGTATGGAGATATATGTTTATTTGTGTGTGAACGTATCCATGGGTATGGAGATATATGTTTATTTGTGTGTGAACGTATCCATGGGTATGGAGATATATGTTTATTTGTGTGTGAACGTATCCATGGGTATGGCTATTTCATCGGGTCGGGTTTCTCGCTACTGCAACAAACCAGCCGCTCTTTCATTCGCAAAAGTGATCGATGGGCGTGCGGGCGTGCGGGCGTGCGGGCGTAGGGCTGTCCATCGCACCCACCTTCTCTTTACACGAGGAGAGCATGGAGATAATTGACAGACAGATGGCTTGGACAGACAAGGCCGGCGACCAGTCCTCCGTCAGGATGCTCAGGCAGATGTGGCCGTTGGAGTATATGTGTGGGTGGACCGGAATGTTGTCGCCGACGAAGATCACCTGCGGGATTCGAGGACCTCGTTATTACGGACTGGCCCTTCAAGGGGGAGGGGGGCTGATGCGCTTTTTATTCAACATTTTTTAAAAATCCACAAACAAATGAATTTCAAATACTGCAACGTATGCATTACACAGACAGACAGACAGACACACACACACTTAAAAAAACGTGCACCTTACCTCCGGAGAATCAAACGGATATTTAGGCGAAAATTTGAACTGTAGCTGGAACTTCTCTCCCTCGTACAGGGTGCCGGCCGCGCCCTCCATGTGGACCACCCACCTGGGAAGAGAAAAGAATATGTACACTGCTTCCACAATCGACAAAACATTGAGACAACTTAAACACAAGCCAAAGTATGGGAGATTTGAATGTATTACAACTCGTTTTTGCCTTGTATGGGTACGCGAGGCAAGAATCGCAAGCCCCGCAGCAATCATTCACATGGCAGTAAACAATAAGATAGGACAGGGACATCACGTGACAAAACTATTAAACAACACCGGGTCCACACTTTGCCCGTGAGCGCCTAGCAAACAAACAACATCCAGAAAATAACGGAACGTGGCATAACCTGAATACAAAACGACTGTAAGGAATTTATTCTAGCGGCAGAGAATTTATTCCGTGCATTTTTACGAGTATATTTGCGCCTGTTACTATTGACGAGTGGCTCACGGCGAACACCAGCAACGCAAAGTCTTTAGTTAAATGAATAGCGTGAAATATACCGCTCACAAGCAAACTTTCCACTTGTGCCGGCATATTAATTAAATATCAGTAGAGTCAAAGTGTTATGACTATTTTTACACAGAGAAGACAGCCAAAACCATAGACATCCTCGGTAAACATCGCACTGACTGATGAAGCCTTATCTCTCACTATACATAAAACATGCTAAATAAAATTCAAATTCTCTTTTTTTTTGGCTCGCTGTGACAGGCTCAAATGCAGGCGAAGCTAACCGTGTAGCAAAACTATGCCAATATTATGTGCAAATATTTGTTGCGGTGGGTATAGTAAACACGATACTGTAATATGAGGGTGTTCTCAGATAAATGCTTTTGTTAAATGTTTTGTCATCATAAAATTTCATCCACAAACTTGTCATAAAGCAACTGTAGATAGTTTGGTTTGCTATACTTTTTCTATCAGTATTTCTTTGTCAATACTTAAACCACTTTCTCCGCAGAAAGTACCGCTTATTCTACCTAAATAAACACACTATAAGGCCTTCAACACAAAACACATTCAGTACAAAGAAAAAATAACACATCCGGAACACTGCAGGATTTACCACACATTCCACAAAATAAAACATACAAAAAAACAACAGAACTCACTCAGTCAGTTTTGTGTGTGCGGTGTCCACGTCTACGGTGACTCCCGCAGGTGGTTCCTTCAGGAGAGACATGAGTTCCTTCTGTAGCCGCTTCTGTTGGGGGAGACAAGGACCTCGTAAAGGAACTGACGGTGTGGGGAATTCGACAACAAATAAATACATTCAAGAAATAAATATATTCAGCCAATAAGTGTACTGCACACGTACCAACAATGTACAAACGCAAAACTAACCAATAATGAAATAATTTAGCGGGACAGACCAGTAAATCATCCATTAAGTGCATTCGAGAAAGTGACCGACAATCTCCCAATAAAAAAATAATCGAGGCAGTAATTCTGCGATAAAACACATTAGAGGCATCAACCAACAGTTCAGCAATAAAACAGGCTAATCCACATTTCCTTAACACGCGAAGCACCTGCCCGGAATCACGTGAGGATCTGGGCGTGTGGGTGACGCCTTTTCCCTCGGGATACGCAACACCTTGTAAAAAAACTTACATATTTAATAATAATGGTAGCGGAAGATATCAATCACTGAATAATATGTTCTTATAGTTTCCCATACAAAACATACATATGTGTTAATAATGGTACCGGTACACATCAGTCACTGAATATTATGTTCTTATAATTTACTTTATAAAAATACTTATTTGTTAATAATGGTACCGGTGCACATCAATCATTGAATATTATGTTCTTATAATTAACCTTATAAAAATACTTATTTGTTAATAATGGTACCGGTGCACACCAATCATTGAGTATTATGTTCTTATAATTTACCATATAAAAAGATACATATTTGTTAATAATAGTAACGGTACACATCGAATATTTAGTATTGCGTACTTCTAATCTAATCTATAAAAATGCAGATTTGTCAACAATAGTGCCGGACCACATCAAACACCGAGTATTGAGTAATAAGTTGGCATATTACTCTCCCAATGCTAAATCCCCCTACGAGCTGCCCTAATATCAGTGTATTTATATTAAATGAAATGCAGAGCATCGAAGACTCCATCCTCACTGAACCAAATGCACTCCCGTTGGTAATGCGTAACCCTCTCTATTGCCACGGAGCAATGACGACTTTCCTGACGAACGCAACACCACTTTTCCCTCTACGAAGACGAAGGATTTAGAGATCATAAAAAAAGAAAAGGAAAGAAAAGAAAAAAAAAAAAAAAAAAAAGGAGGCGAAACCACAGCGGAAGATTTCAGTACGAACGAGCTGTAGTGGCCTTTGGGTTGCCTACAGAACGGACAAGGAAGGGTCCGCGTTTCGTAAGATGTGCACAGGGAACCGAACGTACACTCTGACCAGGTGTAAGACAGACGGTGAATTTCGTTTTGAAAGCCATGCGACGCCTAAGTATCCGTTTCCGCAAATGACGTCACGGACTGAAGGTTTTCGTGGCGTGGATGTCCCTATGACAAAAAGATACTAGACCA
>NC_091560.1:36895132-36897632 GCF_042767895.1 Penaeus vannamei
ACAATTCCTCTAAAACGTTCCATTTCATCAAAGGCATTGCAAACCAAAATACATTCCTTATTGTCCCGCCGAAACACACACATACATACGAACAGTGTAGCGTTATACCTGACCAGAAAAAGCCGAAAAGGAGAATAATTAAACACAAAACGAACCCGATGTTTATATTCCAAATCATCAGACAGATGAAGGCATATTTGCGAAAAAGATCTATGCCACATGGACCTCAAACGCAGAGGTATACAATCAGAATATTAAAGAGCGAAGCGAACCCTGGGTCAAGCTGCTTCGAAATAGAGGTCGCGGGGTCACTGGGTCGAAGCATCTCGTAGAAGATATTAACGAAATGGAATATCGCTACATAAATAATCACAAATCAAATCTATATCTTTAAATACAGATAAAAAAAACATACTGTACTATATAACAGACGTATGGTGAACAACTGAGAATAAAACATATCACAAACTGGGCTGCGATTAAGAGTTTGAAAAATTGCCCTTGTAATGGCTCTAACTCCCCTTTCAGTCCTTTTCAACCTGAGAACATTTCACTCAAAAAAGAAAGAAAAAAAAAAAGTTTCACTTCAAAAAAAAGTTGCGCCCGAAAAACGTTTCATTTTAATAAAAGTTCCAGTAAACAAACCGTTTCACTTGAAAAATACTCTTCGTCTTCCTCATTCCTTTGGGACTAAAGCGTGGTTACTGAAAACGCTAAAATATTAACCTAAGCGATAAAAATTGAAATGTTGCGTCCATGAAAATAAATCGTTGTCTTCTAATCAGACTTTTACAGAAAATGGAAATAAATGGCCTTACTATTACTCGCTAATCACAACAGATTCAAATTTAACTCAACATATATCCCGGGTATTTTTCCGCATACATATAGACACCGAGTTAGACATGAGAGAGAGAGAGAGAGAGAGAGAGAGAGAGAGAGAGAGAGAGAGAGAGAGAGAGAGAGAGAGAGAGAGAGAGAGAGAGAGAGAGAGAGAGAGAGAGAGAGAGAGAGAGAGAGAGAAAGAGAAAGAGAGAGAAAGGGGAGAGAGAGAGAGAGAGAGAGAGAGAGAGAGAGAGAGAGAGAGAGAGAGAGAGAGAGAGAGAGAGAGAGAGAGAGAGAGAGAGAGAGAGAGAGAGAGAGAGAGAGAGAGAAAGAGAAGGAGAGGGGGGGGGGGGGGAAAAGAAAGTATGAAAGACAAGAAAAGGTGATGCGAAAAGAGATACGTTAAGAAAATGACAACAAAAGGTACAGTGATTTGAAAACAACAACAAAAGAACGAGAAGGGGGAGAGCGGGAAAACGGAGTCACGTGACCAAACACGTTGCAGTCACGTGGGTTGAGCAGCGGCCGGCCCTCTCGCGTGACGCCTCACTAAACGTTAATAGTTTATTGGCCGATGCTGGAAACGGCCACGCCACCGCCTCTGCTCTCAGGCGCCCTGCCCGCACTTTTTCATTTCCCATCTTTTATTATTATTATCATTATTATTAATAGTTGTGTATGTGTGTGTGTGTGTGTGTGTGTGTGTGTGTGTGTGTGTGTGTGTGTGTGTGTGTGTGTGTGTGTGTGTGTGTGTGTGTGTGTGTGTGTGTGTGCGCGCGTGTGCGTGTGTGTGTAACATGGAAAAATTGCTAAAAAAATCTGTAAAATAAGTATTCAAGTTACTGCCCTCTTTGCGAGAACAAGCAAGCTTAAAAGAAAAAAAATATATATGCCTACTAAATGTTACTGTCAATAGAGTAAAGCATATTTGCGCTGCTACAAATAACGAACAAGCTATATTGTCACTACATTACTAAAATGGAAATACAGATAAAGGAAAATGTTTGTTTATATTGCCTTATTCAATCCCATGTGCTTTAACCAGCTGTGTGAGGAGGGGAGGGGAGGAGATCAACACAATACCTCCCCACATTTCAGAATGTCACCTTAATATTCATGAAATACCAGCTTTTGCACGACGATTTATACTAATAACATTTAATAATGCTTGCCACCAACAGGATACGTTTCAGGATTTATTTAAACATTCCAAATGACAAAATCTTTGAATGAGAGGAAAGACAACCAATTTATCAAAGTGAACGCTGGGTTATTATTTTTTCGATTTGTGTGTGTGTGTGTGTGTGTGTGTGTGTGTGTGTGTGTGTGTGTGTGTGTGTGTGTGTGTGTGTGTGTGTGTGTGCGTGTGTGATGAACTGGCGCAATGCCTCCAAAATCGTCGGCAAAAGTCGACCTGTCCCGAATCTCGATCGATTTTGATAAACGTTTTCGTTTTTTCTCTCTCTCAGCGGACTCGGCTAGAAACGTTCTCTCTCTCTTTGTACTTTCCTCTTTCTCTCTCTCTGCCTGTCTGCCTGTCACTCTCTTTTTATTTTCCTCTCCCTCTCTCTTTTTCTATTTTCTTCTCTCTCTCTCTCTCTGCATGTCTGTCTCTGTCTCTGTCTCTCTCTGCCTGTTCTTTCTCTCTATTTCTCGCTCTCTCTCTCTATGTGTG
>NC_091560.1:36902632-36917632 GCF_042767895.1 Penaeus vannamei
GTCTCTCACGCTCTTTTATACTTTTCCCTCTCTTTTGGATTCTCTTTTATATTGTCTCTGTCTCTGACTCTGTCTGTTTCTCTTTGTTCCTAGATATCCGTTTTTCTCTCTGTCTGTCTGTCTCTCACGCTCTTTTCTACTTTTCCACTTCTTTTCGATTCTCTTTTATTTTGTCTCTGTCTCTGACTCTGTCTGCCTCTCTTTGTTCCTAGCTATCCGTATCTCCGACTCCGTTTCTCTCCCTTTTCTTCTTTACCCTCTCTCTTCTCTTTTCATTTATTCTCCCTGTCGCTGTCAGCCTGTCTGTCTCTCTTTCTCTCCTCCCCCCTCCTCTCTCTCTCTTTCTCTCCTTCTCCCCCTCTTTCTCTTTCCTTCTCCCTCCCTCCCTCTCTCTCTCCTCACTATATATACTTCTCCCTCCCTCCATCCCTCTCTCTCTCTTTCCACTCGCCCCCTTCCTCTACTTTATCCTGTAACTCGAAATTACACCTTGCCTTACGGTCTTTATCAATTCTCATTAACCGTATTTCTCTTCCTTTATTTTCTTAATTTGTTTGTTTCTTTCTTACTTTCTCATTTCTTTTCTTAATTTCTCCTTTTTCTTATCTCTTTTCCTTTTCTTAGTTTCCTGTCCGGTTACTTTTCTTAATTTCTCCTTTTTCTCGTCTCTTTTCTTGCTTTCCTATTCGGTTTCCTTTTTAAATGTCTCCCTTTTCCTTCCTATCCTTCATTCCCACTTTAAAGACGCATACGTAGCTCTTCCTGTCGAGATGCGAGCGAAGGTGGGCGAAGGGAGGGGGCAGGGGGCGTGGGGAGTGTGAGGGGGGAGGGGCTAGGGCAAGGGGAAGGTGGAAGAGCGTGGGGAGGGGGAAGTGCGGAGGAGATTGGGAAGTGGGGAGGGGGATGGGGAAGGGGATGGGCGTGGAAAAGGGGCGTGGGGCGTGGAAGTGGGGAAGGGGGAGGGGCGTGAGAAGCCGGCTTTAACGCGCTTAGCACCCATGCAGATGGGGACGGGGCAATGACTTAATCAAGTTGCGTGTATCTAGCACTCCAGGGAGACTGCTCGCACCTGGCGGCCGCTGGGGAGGGAGAGGAAGAGGGGGAAGGGGAAGGAAGAGGGATAGGAGGAGGGGTGGAGGGGGAAGGGGATGGGAGAGGGATAGGAGAAAGATAGAAGGATAGGAGGAAGAGACGAGAAGGAAGGCGATGGGAGAGGGATAAGAGAAAGAAAGGAGGGGGAAGGGATAGGGATAGGAGGAGAGGGTAGAGGAAGAGCAGAATTGGTAGGGTAGGAGCAGGGAGATGGAATGAAAGGGACGAAAAATGGGGAGATGGAGGAGAATGAAAGGGAGAGGGGGAGGGGGAATTGAAGAGCAAGGAAGGTAAGATGTAGGAAAAGGAAAGCTGGGAGAGGTTGGAAGAAGGAGAGAGGTAGAAGAGCGAGAAGAGGGAGGGGGGGGGGGTTATGAGGAGAGTATGAGGATGGGGTGCAGGGACCGGGCCTGGGGGAGAGGGACAGGTGGGCATCTCTCCCGCGAGCCTGTCTTCTTAACATTAATTAGCCCCCGGCCAGCACGTGTGGATGTAACGGCCACTTTGCTTTTTTACCTGTTTCTTTATAGCTCCATCTATACTGTTCGTCTTGTTTTTCGTTCTCTATGCCTCTGCTTCTCTTACTCTCTTCCTCACCCATTCTGCCTTTGTCTTCTGTTTATCTTGCCTTTCTCTGTATGTATCTCGATTTCGTTCTCTTTCTCTCTCACAAACTACTCCCTCCCTCTCCCTTTCCCCTCTCTACCTGGTTCCCCTTTCCCCTCTCTCACCCAAACACGCACACACAGTCAAGGTCGGACAAATAATGTATTTGTCCAATTGCCTATATCTATACAGACATGCCATCTGTCACTATCTCTTTATCTCGATTTTTTTTTTACCAACATTCACATCCCACTTTCACACCTGCTCGCAAACTCGAACCTCGTGTGTTTCCACATTTATTCTATTTCATCTATTTTTGTATAAAAAAGTAGTGATGTGTAATTTCCATTTATTATAGTAACCGCGCGGGATGATTCCCCAATGTCCGATGAAGTTTCGTTCACATCCACAACGCTTTTAATTGTTGTTTACATCCATTTCGTTCACATCGACCTCGTTCCCGATTCCGGTATCACATCCGAATCGTTTTATAATATGTTACAAAGCTCCAACAACATCGGGGTATTGATGATACACGGTCTGGTGTGCATGCAAATGAATATGTAAGATCTAAATGAGATGTATTATATTGTTCATTATGCGCCATCACGTCAGTCTAACGGTGGTTCCCCAAATGGATACGCGAAGGGGATAGAGACCTTTCGTTTATATTAATCTAACGAATATGTTGATCTCAATTTTGGATCGTATTGGCTTTACAAAGTTTAATATTGTACACCACTCGGTTGAAAGTCAAAGGTATGAACAATACAGTTAACCTAGCAGCTCGGTTTAATGTTACAAGGTCCTGTTCACGCAGCTAGTTTTTATCTAAATGTTTATTAAGATTTGATAAAACGTTTATACTGTTGATATAAAATAAACTTACCAAGTTTATTTCTCCCTGTTATCTATGCTTCAAATAGAACTATCAGTAAAACCATACAGTCCAAAGCTTAGCCTAAATGTAGGAACCGCTAACGTACGAAAATAAACATTTTGACGTAGGCTGCAACCAAACACACCCATGCGAATGCTATACACACAAAAACAACAACTGTTACCTCTTGCATCTGCGAGTGAATTACCCTCTTTGCCAAGAAAATCAAGCACCAAGAAGCAATATGCAATTCTGTCACTCCACGGTATACTGCACTGCCAGATGTATTTCTAGCCGTGTGCCAATTTGACTTCTTCGGACCGTGCGCAAATTTTGTTTATTCGGACCGCGTGCACATTTCAGTGCTTTTGGCCGTGTGCAATTTTCCTTTTTTTTCCCTTCGAGTCACGTGACAATCTCACTATCTTACAAAATCCCTGTGTCGATTATATTAAAATGAGAGATAAATAGACAGATAAACGGAGAGAAACAGAAACAGAGATGCAAAGAGGAAGAACGAGAAAACTATCCCGAAGAAAAAACAACCCGTAACAAGGAAGGAGATAAAAGTGAAGAGAGAAGAAAGAAAAAGAGAAAAGAGAGAAAACAGAAAAGACATAAAAGAGAAAACAGAGAAACGAGATAAAAAAGAGAAAACAAAAAAGACAAAAGAGAAAACAGAAAAGACAAAAGAGAAAACAGAGAAAAGAGATAAGAAAAAAAGAGAGAAAACAGAAAAGACATAAAATAGAAAAGAGAGAAAACAGAGAGAAGAGAAAATACAGAAAAGACATAAACGAAGGAGAAATGAAAGGGAAACACAAAATAAACAGAGAACCAGAGCAGAAAGCGCTTTCGTATTGATTCCCCGACCCCCCCACCCCACCCCCACCCCCCAGACGGCGCGAAGGCCCAGGATCCGCGACATTGCAACTCTCCTTCCCCTAATTAGCCGACTGACCGTGTGCCTGATTAGCTATTCATGCGCCTCGGTGGGCAAGCGGTGACTCGTTCAGAACCACCCGGACGGCTTGCTTGGGCTTGCGCTCTCGTGGGACTCCCGGATCACTCATTACTACAAAGGACAAAACCCGGACGGCTTGCTTTGGCTTGCGCTCTCGTGGGACTCCCGGATCACCCGTTACTACTGTGGGGGGGGGGGGGGGGGGGGTGATGCGCCGTCGATCGCTATTTGATAGAATCGTTTAATTAGCAGATTTCGTCTTCGTCAGGGTGGGGGGGAGGGGAGGGGATAGTGAAATGGAGGGAAGGAAGGGGAGAGAACGATAAAGTGAAAGCTGGAGAAAATAAAATAAAAGAAAGGAGAAGAGAGAAAAGGAGAGAAATATATAAAAAGTAAAAGAAACAAGAAAAAGAAACTATGAGAAAGAGAAACGTAGAAATAAAGATAAAGATAAAGGGAGAGAGATAGAAATAGATATAGAGATAGAGAGAAAGACAGACAGACAAAGAGAGAGAGAGAAAGGGCTAGATAAAGACAAAGAGAGTGATAAAGAGAGAAAGAGCCAGACAAACATACAAAGAGAGAGAGAGAGAAGGAGCGAGACATCCATCCATTCATCCATCCATCCAACAACTATGCTCTTCCATCGGCCCTTTTGCCTATCCATCAGCAATCCTCACAGAATAGACGGCTATACTATCCAGGCGGGAGAAAGAACCTTTGCGCCTACTCTGCAAAACGTGTTATATTCTAAAACAGTGAACTTGAGTGTAGCGGAAGAAAAAAAAACGTTATAAATAATTATGGCATGATTATAAAAAAAAGAAATAATGATGATAATAATAATAATAATAATAATAATAATAATAATAATAAAAATGATAATGAGGATATTAAGTACAATGATGATGATGATAATAAAATCAATAATAATAAAAATCATGGAAATTATAATGATAATGATTACAATTATAATAATTTACAGTAATAATGATGATGATAATAATAAAAATGCTAATGATAGCAATAATAATAATAATGATAATAAATATAATAATAATAACACTAATGCAATAATACGAATAACACTAATAATAATAATAATAATAATAATAATAATAATAATAATAATAATGATGATAATGATAAAAAAAATAATGATGATGATGATGATGGCGATGATAATAATAATAATAATAATAATAATAAAATAACAATAACAATAATAATAACAATAACAATAATAACAATAATAATGATGACAACAATGGTGATGATGCACCCACAATTTCGATGCTACAACGATGAAATTCGCAGGCACACCCAGCCCGTGGCAACGCTGAATCTAAGCACTGTCATCGCCGTATTTCATTTCACGACCGAATTATGTGACGCTGAATTGGCGATACTGTCACAGTCCGCACTAAATCAGACGTAGGGTTTATTGTGCCATGTATTGTGACGTGGTGCGAGACAAAGGACATTCGCGCTGTGTGTTGCAGGTACGTGTTGCAGGTATGGTGTTGTGAATAGAGTTGTGAGCATGGTGTATATATATATAACATCTGAGGGATTTGGTTTACAGCAATTAAGGGATAACGAGGTGTTTCATTAAAGGGCTGTGTGTAACGACGGCATTCCGTGTCTTTTGTACTAAAACATAAAACTGTTGCGCGGTGAGCTGTGAAGACTTTGTGTACGCTTTAACACACATATTCTACGGCAGAATCAAAAGCCCAGCAAAATATACAAAAACATGGTACTTCGCCATAAAAATCAGTGAGTGCATAAAAGGTTAAAATGCAGATGAAGATTGCGTGTGGCGTTTACAGAATCATGGTTTTATGGCAGCCACGGTAGCAGAATGCCATATGTAACATGGATTTTAAATGGAAATACATTTTTGTCGTAATAAACGCAAACTGCAGAAATATTACTTGTAAGCTACCAATAGTTTTCAAGTCATTTATGTACCAGAAAGCGCAGAATGCGATTAAGGTACAGTAATGCTAACGAAATAAGAAAGACAAAGAAAATGCATTTCAGATTACGATTAATGATCAGATGAATGAAATGAATGAAGAGAAATGAAAAAATAACAAGAGAAGCAAAAAGAAAAAAAATAGATACTAGAGGAAGTGGGTGCGAAAACAAAGGCAGAGCAAATAAAGGGGAAAAAAATGGAAAATGACAAATCCAGGAAGTGCAAAGGAGGGAGATCAAGGAAAAGGCAAGACGGGACCCTGCATCTCCCTTTGCATGTGTGGCAGCATTCCCCGGGACGAGGGTGGCAACAGCACCGTCCCATGCCGTGACCGAGACCTTGCGCTCACAATGGCAACGTTTCTACTTCCTCAAAAAACGTTTTAGGGCCACCTTGGTGCACGCGGAAGGCCGTCGAGCGCCAGATGCATTGAATGCCGACAGAGCCACATGGGCTGCTGGCTCACGAAGGGCGGCGATGCACGCGAGATAAGGGAGCATCCGCGGAGGGCAGTCGTCAGCCCCGCCGGCTCCAAGGGCACGGCGCCTCGCCCGAACAGACAGCCATCCAGACGCAGTGACATTACCTGCCATCGGGTGTTGTCGAGCACGTGTTTTCCGGCACTGCTTGTGGACGTCTTGGCGGTGGCGGCTGTGGCCTTGGCGGCGCTCTGGCCGCTGGACTTGGCCGCCGTGGACGTCTTGTGGCCCAACTTTGTGAACATAGGCATCTTGCGGCCTTGGGGGACGGCACCGCTGGACAGAGTGAGGTCAGCCCGGGTCACGCACAGCTGGAACAGGTCGAAGGCGCGAGCGGGCAAGAAGTATTCCCGAGGAGCACACCCACCCACCACAGCACCACCCCGCACCCACAATCTCGCATGGGATACTGAACCCACACGGCCGCCCGCATGGACGACACCCGAGGCAGCATCTCGCCCCCCGCTCGCCCCCTCCCCAACATCAACATGGACTCGCAACCCTCGCTCTCCGCCAATCGGCGCCCACTATCGATTCCAGGGAATGCTAGGAAGCGGCGCCGATTGGCCGGCGCGCGCGACGTCACGAGCCCCAAGAACGTGGGACTGCGCTAACTCCGCCCACCGCTCGCTTTGTTTATTGATCACACACGCACAACACACGACACTCGCGGAGTTGTCGGCTCAGGTTTAGAGCATTAAGGGCCTCCGGAGGGAGACGAATGACCAAAAGCTGCGAGTTAAGCGCTCGTGAGAGGCTTCTTCGGGGCGCCGGCCATCGCCACCTGCCTGCCGCGTCACCCGCGCGCCCGCCCGCCCGCACCCACACGTCTTCCGGGGTCGGGCGGGATGCTCCGGGGAAAATACGAACCGGCACCGCCTCTCCTCGCGCTCGTAAGCGGTGCTAACGAACTAACGATACGTGCGAGGACCGTCAGGACCCCACGGGACGCCCAACCTGCCCCGAGGAACCGACGGGCCGCGGGCGCCGCAGGGGTAAAGGGTCGTTGTTGCAATCATCATTGCCATTTCAACAGTCGACACTGATTCCCACTCACCACGTGGCTCAGCTCGATTATGTATGCAGTGGGATCCGATCCTATCAGCCGAATGCGGCCGGGGATCAGCTGTTCCGAATCAGCTGTTGTTTAAATCAGCTGTTATGAATCCGCTCTTTTCTAATCGTGGCCACAATGGTGAAAGAATCAAGATAAAGAATTACTAAAAGAATGCAAAGCCACCTACAGATAAAATAGGAAAAATATATCGAATTAACTTTCATAACTGATTTAGAACTCAAAACCTGGTTAAAAGCCCATGAATCTAAACTGATAATAAACAAGAAATAAACATTACAATATTGCCCCCTTTCATGGACTTACAGCTAGAAAGATGTCCGGGATATAACTTCATCACATCATTTAAATGGCTTGGAAAATTGCTCTAATTTGTTCCTACAAATTCACGTAAAATTCTTTGTGTTTGGATTGAAGAACTGGAATTCACAGTGCTTTGAGATAAAAGGATTGTGTGTGAATGTGTCTACACACACACACACACACACACACACACACACACACACACACACACACACACACACACACACACACACACACACACACACACACACACACACATGTACACATACTCACACATACACATGCACACACACACACACACACACACACACACACACACACACACACACACACACACACACACACACACACGTGCGCACGCACACACGCACACAATACCTTATTAACATTTCCATCTCCCTCCTTCCTTCTCTCTCCGTCCCTTCTGCCTTCCCTTCCTCCCAACCTCCAGCCTTTGCTTCCTCCTTCGCTCCTCTTGCATTCCATCGCCTCACCCTTCCCCTTTCTCCTCCTCTCTTCCTCCCTCTTTCCTTTTGCTTCTTCACTTCTTCTCTTCCTCTTTTCCCCTGCATCACATCCACCTTTCTTCCTTCTCCTCATCCCTCCTTCGATCCTTTCTTCCTTTCCAATCTCCCTCTCCCTCCCCTTCTCCCTTCACTCCACTTCCTCCTTCTCTATTCCTTCCTTGCCTTTTCCTTTCTCTTTATACCGTTCCATCTCTTTACCTTCTTTTTCTCCCTTTCTCTCTCTCCCTCCCCCTCCATTTCCTCCCTCCGTCCCTCTCTCTCCCTCTCCCTCTTTCCGTCTCTCCACCTCCTTCCTCCTCTTTCCCTCCGTCCCTCTCCCCCTTTCCCTCCATTCGTCCTTTCCTCCCTCTATCTCCCTCTCCCTTCCCCTCCCTTGCACCCTCCTCCTCTTTTCCTCCGTCCCTTTCCCCTCCCCCTCTCCCCCTAGTCTCCTTCTCTTTCCATTTCCATCCTTGCTTCCCTCTCTCTCCCTTTACCTCCCTCCCTCCCGCCTTCCATCTCTTCCCCCCCCTCCTTCGGCCCTTTCCTCCCCCTCCCTCCCGCCCTCCTTCCCTTCCCTTCCCTCTGTCCCTCTCCTTCCCTTTCTCTCCCTCCCTCCCAGTCTTTCCCTCTATCTCCCTACCTCCGTCCCTCTCCTTCCCTCCCGCCCTCCTACCCTCTTCCTCCCTCCTTCCCGCCCTTCTTTCCCTCCCTCTCCTTCCCTTTCCCTCCCTCCCTCCTTCCCTTTCCCTCCCCCTCCTTCGGTCCCTCCCTCCCTCTCCCTCCTTCCCTCCCTCCCTCCCTCCCCAATCAAAGAAAGCCACCCTCTCCCAAAGTCACGTCGAGGGATATGACTTCATTTCGACTGGTCTGGCGATTCTTGTTATCCTTTGCGAGTGTATTCTATCATTCGGATTTATCTGTTCGTCTGTCCATTCATAATAACGAGCAATTTGATGGATTTTGGCGGGACCTGCAGAAGAACGAGGACAGAAACCCGGAGAGGATTTAATCAGAGTTTTATATCTATCGCTTTCTGCAGTAATAAAGCATTTAAAACGGTGTTGAATTGCCATTTAAAAAATACGAAGAGAAAATTTCCTTGCGTCCGGGGTTTGGCATCCGCAAAGAAGGATATTCCCACTTGCCTATTTATTCTGATTCATCCTTTATTCACTCCATTTTATCATCATCATTCTTACGATGATAGCACTGCTTCCTTTCCCTCTCAACACGACCATTTTCATCGGGTTCGGGGATAACTCTTCTAATCCGAGAATATTTGCGCGAATGGGTGAGTGAGTGTGGACTGGATTTCCGTCCGAGCAGTAAAATTCACGGAAAACGAACTCAAAGAGGAAAACCGTCTTACGTCGGTGCTTGAGTTGACTTCACGAGGCCGGAGTTGACTGCTTTCTGGGAGGCGAAGTACGACACTTTCTTTCCCTTTCGATTTTGCTTCGCCTGATGACGAACTCTTGGCGAGATAGACCTTGATGTGTGTCAACGTGTGTGTATGCATACACACACACACACACACACACACACACACACACACACACACACACACACACATACACACACACACACACACACACACACACACACACATATATATATATATATATATATATATATATATATATATATATATATATAGAGAGAGAGAGAGAGAGAGAGAGAGAGAGAGAGAGAGAGATACATACATACATATACACACATACATATATACATTTACACACATATATACACACACACACACACACACACACACACACACACACACACACACACACACACACACACACACACACATATATATATATATATATATATATATATATATATACATATATATATATATATATATATATATATATATATATATATATATATATATATATATATATATAGAGAGAGAGAGAGAGAGAGAGAGAGAGAGAGAGAGAGAGAGAGAGAGAGAGAGAGAGAGGGATAGGTAGATATACACGTGTATGTATATGTGAGTGAGTGAGTGAGCATGTGTGTGGGTATGTGCGTGCGCGTCCGTGTCTGTTTGTGTATGCTTGTGCGTGTGTTTGAAAATCTGATATAAAATGTATAAACAAAATATGTATATATAAAACTAGAGCTATATCTGTATTTGCAATCATATCAGTTTATCTTTTTATACATCTATCAAATAAGCAAACACGTTTATCATAAACATAACAAAATCAATTAAAAAAACACAAATACAAACAACGTGTAACCTAACTCCATATCACAAAAATAACAAAACAACAACAACAACAACAGCAAAGTGTCAACAATTCGCGGCAAGGGCGAGCTAAAAATTTAACGTTGAAATCCGCAACTTTTTCGGGTCAAAAATTCTCCCGCCGAAATGTTGCGAACTTCCACGGAATATGAAAAAAAAAGTTTGTCATCTCTTGTCGCGGCTGCGTTTCATATTCAGTGATGTTGCTCTCTACTGGTTCGCAAGACTCCGGTGTTAATGGCTTAGATAATGGGTTGTCGCGACCGCTTCCATTTGTCAGCGATCCGAGTGGTTTTGTCAACCGAGGTCATACTCGAATATTCCTCATTTTAGTCCCAACGAATCAAGAATCAGTGCAATCTAATAAATAAAAGGAGCAACTGAGAGATTCATCCATGAAAAAAAAAACTTGATGGGACGGGGTTAGGGCAGAGCGGACAATCCAACAAACACGTGGTTTACGTACAACGGGCTCACCAAGCTATCCTCAAAATCTGGGAAAAAATCCAAACACCTTGATTAGCATCTGCGATTGAGTGCAAGGTGTGATTTTGCAACAAGGCTCATTATCCTGTCACTCTTCTACGGTTAATGAACTATGCGCCTGCAATTCACACGAGACAAGACTTAACACTTGATCGCCGCATACACCTTGGTCGCCGCGACACGTGACCCGCCATGACCGCTGCATGACCGGTCTTGCTCCCGCGAGTCATGCCCCCCTCGCCTCCGCTTCGAATCCGCCCCCAATCAAGCGCGCGTGCCGGGAAGTGAATGCTTCCTTATATGCGAGTCGGGCGACACGCCCCTCGAGCCTCGACGCTGCTCCTGCGCTTCCGTCATCCTTGTTGGCTTGTTTTCACGCCTCTTTCGCCTTGGCCTTCCCTCTGCCTCTCGCCCTGCCCTTCGCTCCGCCTTTCATCCTTTCCTTCGCCTTGCATTTCGTCGCCCCCTTCACCCTGTCCTTGACCCTCCTCTCCCTCGCCCCCACCCCTTCACAGCGCCCTCCTCTCTGGCCAGCGACTCTCGCCCTTCCATTCCCTTCCTCTACGGGAGGCGATAAGACATATCTCCCGTCCGTCTTTCCCCCCTTTTCACTTAATCAATTAGCTAAAGACTCATATCTCCATAGCGTCCCCTTCCATTCTCTCCCCGTTACACTCCCACCTTCTCAAAAAAAAAAAAAAGAGAGGTCTGTCTTCTAAGTTCCTGACGGAGGTTCATCATGTCACTCTTCGCCTCGCGGCATGTCTCCGGCGCGCTCTCGCATTCCCCCGCCATTAAGCTCCCCATTTGCAGCAGCTCGGCAGTGTTAAGGCGCGCTTCTCCCCCGCTACTGTGATGAAGAGCCCTCGCGGCCGGGGGACGTGGTAATGTGCTGTATATTTATATTAATGTACCTCCTTGGCATGTATATCTCTTTCTCCCCTTCCGTCCATCCCTTGTTTCTCTCTCTCCCCTTCTTGCTATTCCCGTACGTCTTTCTCTATTCTCTCTCTTTCATTCTCTCGATCTCTGTCTCACTGTCTCTCTCTTCCTCTATCACTCTCTCTCTTTCTCCTTCCATATACATTTTCATATTTCTTTCTCCCTCCACATCTCTTCCTCTCGTTCTCTCTACCGCCTTCATCTTTTTCTCTCTCCTTTCATCTCTCTCCTCTTTTCTCTCCCCTCTCTTCGTCCTCTCCCTCTCCCTCTCTCTTTCTCTCTCCTTTTCCCCTTCTCCCTCTAAGTTTTCTAAATGCTTTTTTACTGCTATTTGTAGACTTTGGAATAGATTGCCTGACTCTTAATCAACTCACATGTTTTTCTTACGTATATAGCTGTCTTTCTATTCTTTCTTAGCTGTGTCTTAACCTCCACTGACACCTTTGGTAGTATAAATCTCGTTTTTTCAGTGTAGCTCTTTATATAGCTTACTATAATGATAATAATAATAATAACTCCTCTCCTTGCTCTCTCCCCTTTTCCTCATATACCTAACTACCTTCCACCATCCTTTTTCTCTTCCCTCCCTTCCTCTCTCCTTCTCCGTATCGCTTTCCCCCCCTCTTTCTCTCTTCTTTTCCATCCCCCCCCCCTCTTTCTCTCTTCTTTTCCATCTCGCCCCCTCTTTCTCTCTTTCTCAGTATCGTCCTTTCCCTCCTCCTCCTCCTTCCCTCACCTATCCTATCACCCCCATCCTTCTCTCTACCTCTCTTTCCCTTTCCCTCCCACCCACACTAAGCCAAAACCCGGATAAGAGAACCCCCCTTCCCCTTCCCCTTCTTTTCCTCCTCTACCCTAAGCTGTTGCAACTTCCACCCCTCCCCCTTCCCCCTCCCCCCCCCCCCGCCCGTCGCCCATCGAGCCCCGTGTCCGCCGACCACAAAGCACCCGTGTTTGCGGTCTTAACACGGTGATTAATATGCATGGCTCGCGGTGGCGGCTGCGACGCTGCCCGGAATCTGATGAATGGATGTTTACCAAATGATCCTCCGGGATTACGCGGCGAACACTGGCTTAATCAGCGGGAGGTGACGGGCCCGCGCGCTCCGGAAGGGGGGGGGCGAGAGAGAGAGAGAGAGAGAGAGAGAGAGAGAGAGAGAGAGAGAGAGAGAGTGAGAGAGAGCGAGAGCGAAAGAGAGTGAGAGAGTGAGAGAGAGAGAGAGAGAGAAAGAAAGAAAGGGAAAGAAAGAGAAAGAAAGAGAAAGAAAGAAAGAGAAAGAAAGAGAAAGAAAGAGAAAGAAAGAGAGAGAGAGAGAGAGAGAGAGAGAGAGAGAGAGAGAGAGAGAGAGAGAGAGAGAGAGAGAGAAAGAGCGAGAGGGAGAGAGAGAGAAAGAGAGAGAGAAGAAAGAAAGAAAGAGAAAGAAAGAGAAAGAAAGAAGAACGAAAGAAAGAGAGAGAAAGAAAAGAGAGAGAGAGAAGAGAGAGAGAGAGAGAGAGAGAGAGAGAGAGAGAGAGAGAGAGAGAGAGAGAGAGAGAGAGAGAGAGAGAGAGAGAGAGAGAGAGAGAAAACGGAGAGGGGGAAAGGACCCAAAAATGCATCAAGTTCAGTACGTAGGCGAAATACAAAAATACGTCTCGAAAATGCGAAATTCGGAAGGTCGAAAATGCGAAATTCGGAAAGGCCAAGAACGCAGAATACGAATTCGAAACGTGAATATACACAGTTCGAAAATAAGAAACGCGAGAGAGTAGAGTTCTCAAGTCAGAAAGGCCGGGCTGCGCGTCCTCATGTTCAGCCGCCAGTTTGCGAAGAGAAAGCAAGAAAAGAAAGAAAAGAAAAAAAAAGAAAAAAAAGAAAAGAAAAGAAAAGAAAAGAAAAAAAAAAAAAAAAAAAAGCCAGTGTCAAGGTCAACCCGCGAACTGACGCGCGAAAAAATCGGATCTCATATCAAGTTCGTCGAGAGTTCCTTCCACTTGGGGAGATTCTTATCGCTATATTGCCTTATTTGAGCTTCCAGTTGACTCTGGGTTTCCGCTAGACAATAAAGAGACGTACCACAGCGTGTGCGGGGGAGGGTACAAGGCTCCCCCCTCTCTCTTCTTTTCCATCTCCCCCTTCTTTCTCTCTTTCTCTCTATCGCCTCTTCCCTCTCTCTTCTTTCTCTTTCTCTCTATCGCCTTTTCCCTCTCTCTTCTTTCTCTTTCTCTCTATCGCCTTTTCCCTCCTCCTCCCTCTCTCTTCTTTCTCTCTATCGCCTTTTCCCTCCTCCTCCCTCTCTCTTCTTTCCCATCTCTCCCTTCTTTCTCTCTTTCTCTCTATCGCCTTTTCCCTTCTCCTCCTCCCTCTCTCTTCTTTCCCATCTCTCCCTTCTTTCTCTCTTTCTCTCTATCGCCTTTTCCTTCCTCCTTCCTCTCTCTTCTTTCCCATCTATCCCTTCTTTCTCTCTTTCTCTCTATCGCCTTTTCCCTCCTCCTCCTCCCTCTTTCTTCTTTTCCATCTCTCCCTTCTTTCTCTCTTTCACTGTATCGGCTTTTCCCTCCTCCTCCCTCTCTCTGCTTTTCCATCTCCTCCTTCTTCCTCTCTTTCTCTCTATCGCCTTTTCTCTCCTTCTCCCTCTATCTTCCTTTCCATCTCCCCCTTCTTTCTCTCTTTCTCTCTATCGCCTTTTCCCTCCTCCTCCCTCTCTCTTCTTTTCCTTCTACCCCTTCTTTCTCTCTTTCTCTCTATCGCCTTTTCCCTCCTCCTCCCTCTCTCTGCTTTTCCATCTCCCTTTTCTTTCTCTCTTTCTCTATCGCCTCTTCCGTCCTCCGCCCGCTCTCTTCTTTTCCATCTCCCGCTTCTTTCTCTCTTTCTCTCTATCGCCTTTTCCTTCCTCGTCCCTCTCTCTTCTTTCCCATCTATCCCTTCTTTCTCTCTTTCTCTCTATCGCCTTTTCCCTCCTCCTCCTCCCTCTCTCTTCTTTCCCATCTGTCCCTTCTTTCTCTCTTTCTCTCTATCGCCTTTTCCCTCCTCCGCCTCCCTCTCTCTTCTTTCTCTCTTTCTCTCTATCGCCTTTTCCCTCCTCCTCCCTCTCTCTGCTTTTCCATCTCCCCTTTCTTTCTCTCTTTCTCTATCGCCTCTTCCCTCCTCCTCCCTCTCTTCTTTTCCATCTCCCCCTTCTTTATCTCTCTCTCTCTATCGCCTTTTCCTTCCTCCTTCCTCTCTCTTCTTTCCCATCTATCCCTTCTTTCTCTCTTTCTCTCTATCGCCTTTTCCCTCCTCCTCCTCCCTCTTTCTTCTTTTCCATCTCTCCCTTCTTTCTCTCTTTCACTGTATCGGCTTTTCCCTCCTCCTCCCTCTCTCTGCTTTTCCATCTCCCCTTTCTTTCTCTCTTTCTCTATCGCCTCTTCCGTCCTCCTCCCTCTCTCTTCTTTTCCATCTCC
>NC_091560.1:36927632-36940132 GCF_042767895.1 Penaeus vannamei
TTACGACTAAGCTAAATTCTCCACGGTTACGACTAAGCTAAATTCTCCACGGTTACGACTAAGCTAAATTCTCCACGGTTACGACTAAGCTAAATTCTCCACGGTTACGACTAAGCTAAATTCTCCACGGTTACGACTAAGCTAAATTCTCCACGGTTACGACCAAGCTAAATTCTCCACGGTTACGACTAAGCTAAATTCTCCACGGTTACGACCAAGCTAAATTCTCCACGGTTACGACTAAGCTAAATTCTCCACGGTTACGACCAAGCTAAATTCTCCACGGTTACGACTAAGCTAAATTCTCCACGGTTACGACTAAGCTAAATTCTCCACGGTTACGACTAAGCTAAATTCTCCACGGTTACGACTAAGCTAAATTCTCCACGGTTACGACTAAGCTAAATTCTCCACGGTTACGACTAAGCTAAATTCTCCACGGTTACGACTAAGCTAAATTCTCCACGGTTACGACTAAGCTAAATTCTCCACGGTTACGACTAAGCTAAATTCTCCACGGTTACGACTAAGCTAAATTCTCCACGGTTACGACTAAGCTAAATTCTCCACGGTTACGACCAAGCTAAATTCTCCACGGTTACGACTAAGCTAAATTCTCCACGGTTACGACTAAGCTAAATTCTCCACGGTTACGACTAAGCTAAATTCTCCACGGTTACGACCAAGCTAAATTCTCCACGGTTACGACTAAGCTAAATTCTCCACGGTTACGACTAAGCTAAATTCTCCACGGTTACGACTAAGCTAAATTCTCCACGGTTACGACTAAGCTAAATTCTCCACGGTTACGACTAAGCTAAATTCTCCACGGTTACGACTAAGCTAAATTCTCCACGGTTACGACTAAGCTAAATTCTCCAAGGTTACGACTAAGCTAAATTCTCCACGGTTACGACTAAGCTAAATTCTCCACGGTTACGACTAAGCTAAATTCTCCACGGTTACGACTAAGCTAAATTCTCCACGGTTACGACTAAGCTAAATTCTCCACGGTTACGACCAAGCTAAATTCTCCACGGTTACGACTAAGCTAAATTCTCCACGGTTACGACTAAGCTAAATTCTCCACGGTTACGACTAAGCTAAATTCTCCACGGTTACGACTAAGCTAAATTCTCCACGGTTACGACTAAGCTAAATTCTCCACGGTTACGACTAAGCTAAATTCTCCACGGTTACGACTAAGCTAAATTCTCCACGGTTACGACTAAGCTAAATTCTCCACGGTTACGACTAAGCTAAATTCTCCACGGTTACGACTAAGCTAAATTCTCCACGGTTACGACTAAGCTAAATTCTCCACGGTTACGACTAAGCTAAATTCTCCACGGTTACGACTAAGCTAAATTCTCCACGGTTACGACTAAGCTAAATTCTCCACGGTTACGACTAAGCTAAATTCTCCACGGTTACGACTAAGCTAAATTCTCCACGGTTACGACTAAGCTAAATTCTCCACGGTTACGACTAAGCTAAATTCTCCACGGTTACGACTAAGCTAAATTCTCCACGGTTACGACTAAGCTAAATTCTCCACGGTTACGACTAAGCTAAATTCTCCACGGTTACGACTAAGCTAAATTCTCCACGGTTACGACTAAGCTAAATTCTCCACGGTTACGACTAAGCTAAATTCTCCACGGTTACGACTAAGCTAAATTCTCCACGGTTACGACTAAGCTAAATTCTCCACGGTTACGCCTAAGCTAAATTCTCCACGGTTACGCCTAAGCTAAATTCTCCACGGTTACGACTAAGCTAAATTCTCCACGGTTACGACTAAGCTAAATTCTCCACGGTTACGACTAAGCTAAATTCTCCACGGTTACGACTAAGCTAAATTCTCCACGGTTACGACTAAGCTAAATTCTCCACGGTTACGACTAAGCTAAATTCTCCAAGGTTACGACTAAGCTAAATTCTCCACGGTTACGACTAAGCTAAATTCTCCAAGGTTACGACTAAGCTAAATTCTCCACGGTTACGACTAAGCTAAATTCTCCAAGGTTACGACTAAGCTAAATTCTCCACGGTTACGACTAAGCTAAATTCTCCACGGTTACGACTAAGCTAAATTCTCCACGGTTACGACTAAGCTAAATTCTCCAAGGTTACGACTAAGCTAAATTCTCCACGGTTACGACTAAGCTAAATTCTCCAAGGTTACGACTAAGCTAAATTCTCCACGGTTACGACTAAGCTAAATTCTCCACGGTTACGACTAAGCTAAATTCTCCACGGTTACGACTAAGCTAAATTCTCCAAGGTTACGACTAAGCTAAATTCTCCACGGTTACGACTAAGCTAAATTCTCCACGGTTACGACTAAGCTAAATTCTCCACGGTTACGACTAAGCTAAATTCTCCACGGTTACGACTAAGCTAAATTCTCCACGGTTACGACTAAGCTAAATTCTCCACGGTTACGACTAAGCTAAATTCTCCAAGGTTACGACTAAGCTAAATTCTCCACGGTTACGACTAAGCTAAATTCTCCAAGGTTACGACTAAGCTAAATTCTCCACGGTTACGACTAAGCTAAATTCTCCAAGGTTACGACTAAGCTAAATTCTCCACGGTTACGACTAAGCTAAATTCTCCAAGGTTACGACTAAGCTAAATTCTCCACGGTTACGACTAAGCTAAATTCTCCAAGGTTACGACTAAGCTAAATTCTCCACGGTTACGACTAAGCTAAATTCTCCACGGTTACGACTAAGCTAAATTCTCCACGGTTACGACTAAGCTAAATTCTCCACGGTTACGACTAAGCTAAATTCTCCACGGTTACGACTAAGCTAAATTCTCCACGGTTACGACTAAGCTAAATTCTCCACGGTTACGACTAAGCTAAATTCTCCACGGTTACGACTAAGCTAAATTCTCCAAGGTTACGACTAAGCTAAATTCTCCACGGTTACGACTAAGCTAAATTCTCCAAGGTTACGCCTAAGCTAAATTCTCCACGGTTACGCCTAAGCTAAATTCTCCACGGTTACGCCTAAGCTAAATTCTCCACGGTTACGACTAAGCTAAATTCTCCAAGGTTACGCCTAAGCTAAATTCTCCACGGTTACGACCAAGCTAAATTCTCCACGGTTACGACTAAGCTAAATTCTCCACGGTTACGACCAAGCTAAATTCTCCAAGGTTACGCCTAAGCTAAATTCTCCACGGTTACGACTAAGCTAAATTCTCCACGGTTACGACTAAGCTAAATTCTCCACGGTTACGACTAAGCTAAATTCTCCACGGTTACGACTAAGCTAAATTCTCCACGGTTACGACTAAGCTAAATTCTCCACGGTTACGACTAAGCTAAATTCTCCACGGTTACGACTAAGCTAAATTCTCCACGGTTACGACTAAGCTAAATTCTCCACGGTTACGACTAAGCTAAATTCTCCACGGTTACGACTAAGCTAAATTCTCCACGGTTACGACTAAGCTAAATTCTCCACGGTTACGACTAAGCTAAATTCTCCACGGTTACGACTAAGCTAAATTCTCCACGGTTACGACTAAGCTAAATTCTCCACGGTTACGACTAAGCTAAATTCTCCACGGTTACGACCAAGCTAAATTCTCCACGGTTACGACCAAGCTAAATTCTCCACGGTTACGACTAAGCTAAATTCTCCACGGTTACGACTAAGCTAAATTCTCCACGGTTACGACTAAGCTAAATTCTCCACGGTTACGACTAAGCTAAATTCTCCACGGTTACGACCAAGCTAAATTCTCCACGGTTACGACTAAGCTAAATTCTCCACGGTTACGACTAAGCTAAATTCTCCACGGTTACGACTAAGCTAAATTCTCCACGGTTACGACCAAGCTAAATTCTCCACGGTTACGACTAAGCTAAATTCTCCACGGTTACGACTAAGCTAAATTCTCCACGGTTACGACTAAGCTAAATTCTCCACGGTTACGACCAAGCTAAATTCTCCACGGTTACGACCAAGCTAAATTCTCCACGGTTACGACCAAGCTAAATTCTCCACGGTTACGACCAAGCTAAATTCTCCACGGTTACGACTAAGCTAAATTCTCCACGGTTACGACTAAGCTAAATTCTCCACGGTTACGACCAAGCTAAATTCTCCACGGTTACGACCAAGCTAAATTCTCCACGGTTACGACTAAGCTAAATTCTCCACGGTTACGACTAAGCTAAATTCTCCACGGTTACGACTAAGCTAAATTCTCCACGGTTACGACTAAGCTAAATTCTCCACGGTTACGACTAAGCTAAATTCTCCACGGTTACGACTAAGCTAAATTCTCCACGGTTACGACTAAGCTAAATTCTCCACGGTTACGACCAAGCTAAATTCTCCACGGTTACGACCAAGCTAAATTCTCCACGGTTACGACTAAGCTAAATTCTCCACGGTTACGACTAAGCTAAATTCTCCACGGTTACGACTAAGCTAAATTCTCCACGGTTACGACTAAGCTAAATTCTCCACGGTTACGACTAAGCTAAATTCTCCACGGTTACGACCAAGCTAAATTCTCCACGGTTACGACCAAGCTAAATTCTCCACGGTTACGACCAAGCTAAATTCTCCACGGTTACGACTAAGCTAAATTCTCCACGGTTACGACCAAGCTAAATTCTCCACGGTTACGACTAAGCTAAATTCTCCACGGTTACGACTAAGCTAAATTCTCCACGGTTACGACTAAGCTAAATTCTCCACGGTTACGACTAAGCTAAATTCTCCACGGTTACGACTAAGCTAAATTCTCCACGGTTACGACCAAGCTAAATTCTCCACGGTTACGACCAAGCTAAATTCTCCACGGTTACGACTAAGCTAAATTCTCCACGGTTACGACTAAGCTAAATTCTCCACGGTTACGACCAAGCTAAATTCTCCACGGTTACGACTAAGCTAAATTCTCCACGGTTACGACTAAGCTAAATTCTCCACGGTTACGACCAAGCTAAATTCTCCACGGTTACGACTAAGCTAAATTCTCCACGGTTACGACTAAGCTAAATTCTCCACGGTTACGACTAAGCTAAATTCTCCACGGTTACGACTACGCTAAATTCTCCACGGTTACGACCAAGCTAAATTCTCCACGGTTACGACTAAGCTAAATTCTCCACGGTTACGACTAAGCTAAATTCTCCACGGTTACGACCAAGCTAAATTCTCCACGGTTACGACTACGCTAAATTCTCCACGGTTACGACTAAGCTAAATTCTCCACGGTTACGACCAAGCTAAATTCTCCACGGTTACGACCAAGCTAAATTCTCCACGGTTACGACTAAGCTAAATTCTCCGCGGTTACGACCAAGCTAAATTCTCCACGGTTACGACTGAGCTAAATTCTCCACGGTTACGACTAAGCTAAATTCTCCACGGTTACGACCAAGCTAAATTCTCCACGGTTACGACCAAGCTAAATTCTCCACGGTTACGACCAAGCTAAATTCTCCACGGTTACGACTAAGCTAATTTCTCCACGGTTACGACTAAGCTAAATTCTCCACGGTTACGACTAATCTAAATTCTCCATGGTTACGACTAAGCTAAATTCTCCACGGTTACGACTAAGCTAAATTCTCCACGGTTACGACTGAGCTAAATTCTCCACGGTTACGACTAAGCTAAATTCTCCACGGTTACGACTGAGCTAAATTCTCCACGGTTACGACTAAGCTAAATTCTCCACGGTTACGACTACGCTAAATTCTCCACGGTTACGACTAAGCTAAATTCTCCACGGTTACGACTAAGCTAAATTCTCCATGGTTATGACCAAGCTAAATTCTCCATGGTTACGACTGAGCTAAATTCTCCACGGTTACGACTAAGCTAAATTCTCCACGGTTACGACTAAGCTAAATTCTCCACGGTTACGACTACGCTAAATTCTCCACGGTTACGACTAAGCTAAATTCTCCACGGTTACGACTAAGCTAAATTCTCCATGGTTATGACCAAGCTAAATTCTCCACGGTTACGACTAAGCTAAATTCTCCACGGTTACGACTACGCTAAATTCTCCACGGTTACGACTGAGCTAAATTCTCCACGGTTACGACTAAGCTAAATTCTCCACGGTTACGACCAAGCTAAATTCTCCACGGTTACGACTGAGCTAAATTCTCCACGGTTACGACTAAGCTAAATTCTCCACGGTTACGACTGAGCTAAATTCTCCACGGTTACGACTAAGCTAAATTCTCCACGGTTACGACCAAGCTAAATTCTCCACGGTTACGACCAAGCTAAAATCTCCACGGTTACGACTAAGCTAAATTCTCCACGGTTACGACTAATCTGAATTCTCCACGGTTACGACTAAGCTAAATTCTCCACGGTTACGACTAAGCTAAATTCTCCATGGTTACGACTAAGCTAAATTCTCCACGGTTACGACTAAGCTAAATTCTCCACGGTTACGACTACGCTAAATTCTCCACGGTTACGACTACGCTAAATTCTCCACGGTTACGACTAAGCTAAATTCTCCACGGTTACGACTAAGCTAAATTCTCCAAGGTTACGACCAAGCTAAATTCTCCAAGGTTACGACCAAGCTAAATTCTCCAAGGTTACGACCAAGCTAAATTCTCCAAGGTTACGACTAAGCTAAATTCTCCACGGTTACGACTAATCTAAATTCTCCATGGTTATGACTAAGCTAAATTCTCCAAGGTTACGACCAAGCTAAATTCTCCACGGTTACGACTAAGCTAAATTCTCCAAGGTTACGACTAAGCTAAATTCTCCACGGTTACGACTAAGCTAAATTCTCCAAGGTTACGACTAAGCTAAATTCTCCACGGTTACGACTAAGCTAAATTCTCCAAGGTTACGACTAAGCTAAATTCTCCACGGTTACGACTAAGCTAAATTCTCCAAGGTTACGACTAAGCTAAATTCTCCAAGGTTACGACTAAGCTAAATTCTCCACGGTTACGACTAAGCTAAATTCTCCACGGTTACGACTAAGCTAAATTCTCCACGGTTACGACTAAGCTAAATTCTCCACGGTTACGACTAAGCTAAATTCTCCACGGTTACGACTAAGCTAAATTCTCCACGGTTACGACTAAGCTAAATTCTCCACGGTTACGACTAAGCTAAATTCTCCACGGTTACGACTAAGCTAAATTCTCCACGGTTACGACTAAGCTAAATTCTCCACGGTTACGACTAAGCTAAATTCTCCACGGTTACGACTAAGCTAAATTCTCCACGGTTACGACTAAGCTAAATTCTCCACGGTTACGACTAAGCTAAATTCTCCACGGTTACGACTAAGCTAAATTCTCCACGGTTACGACTAAGCTAAATTCTCCACGGTTACGACTAAGCTAAATTCTCCACGGTTACGACTAAGCTAAATTCTCCACGGTTACGACTAAGCTAAATTCTCCACGGTTACGACCAAGCTAAATTCTCCACGGTTACGACCAAGCTAAATTCTCCACGGTTACGACCAAGCTAAATTCTCCACGGTTACGACCAAGCTAAATTCTCCACGGTTACGACTAAGCTAAATTCTCCACGGTTACGACTAAGCTAAATTCTCCACGGTTACGACTAAGCTAAATTCTCCACGGTTACGACCAAGCTAAATTCTCCACGGTTACGACTAAGCTAAATTCTCCACGGTTACGACTAAGCTAAATTCTCCACGGTTACGACCAAGCTAAATTCTCCACGGTTACGACCAAGCTAAATTCTCCACGGTTACGACTAAGCTAAATTCTCCACGGTTACGACTAAGCTAAATTCTCCACGGTTACGACCAAGCTAAATTCTCCACGGTTACGACTAAGCTAAATTCTCCACGGTTACGACCAAGCTAAATTCTCCACGGTTACGACTAAGCTAAATTCTCCACGGTTACGACTAAGCTAAATTCTCCACGGTTACGACTAAGCTAAATTCTCCACGGTTACGACCAAGCTAAATTCTCCACGGTTACGACCAAGCTAAATTCTCCACGGTTACGACCAAGCTAAATTCTCCACGGTTACGACCAAGCTAAATTCTCCACGGTTACGACTAAGCTAAATTCTCCACGGTTACGACTAAGCTAAATTCTCCACGGTTACGACTAAGCTAAATTCTCCACGGTTACGACTAAGCTAAATTCTCCACGGTTACGACTAAGCTAAATTCTCCACGGTTACGACTAAGCTAAATTCTCCACGGTTACGACTAAGCTAAATTCTCCACGGTTACGACTAAGCTAAATTCTCCACGGTTACGACCAAGCTAAATTCTCCACGGTTACGACTAAGCTAAATTCTCCACGGTTACGACCAAGCTAAATTCTCCACGGTTACGACCAAGCTAAATTCTCCACGGTTACGACCAAGCTAAATTCTCCACGGTTACGACTAAGCTAAATTCTCCACGGTTACGACTAAGCTAAATTCTCCACGGTTACGACTAAGCTAATTTCTCCACGGTTACGACTAAGCTAAATTCTCCATGGTTATGACCAAGCTAAATTCTCCACGGTTACGACCAAGCTAAATTCTCCACGGTTACGACCAAGCTAAATTCTCCACGGTTACGACCAAGCTAAATTCTCCACGGTTACGACTAAGCTAAATTCTCCACGGTTACGACCAAGCTAAATTCTCCACGGTTACGACCAAGCTAAATTCTCCACGGTTACGACCAAGCTAAATTCTCCAAGGTTACGACTAAGCTAAATTCTCCACGGTTACGCCTAAGCTAAAATCTCCACGGTTACGACTAAGCTAAATTCTCCAAGGTTACGACTAAGCTAAATTCTCCACGGTTACGACTAAGCTAAATTCTCCACGGTTACGACTAAGCTAATTTCTCCACGGTTACGACTAAGCTAAATTCTCCATGGTTACGACCAAGCTAAATTCTCCACGGTTACGACTAAGCTAAATTCTCCACGGTTACGACCAAGCTAAATTCTCCACGGTTACGACCAAGCTAAATTCTCCACGGTTACGACCAAGCTAAATTCTCCAAGGTTACGACTAAGCTAAATTCTCCACGGTTACGCCTAAGCTAAAATCTCCACGGTTACGACTAAGCTAAATTCTCCACGGTTAAGACTACGCTAAATTCTCCACGGTTACGACTAAGCTAAATTCTCCACGGTTACGACTACGCTAAATTCTCCACGGTTACGACTAAGCTAAATTCTCCACGGTTACGACTAAGCTAAATTCTCCACGGTTACGACTAAGCTAAATTCTCCACGGTTAAGACTACGCTAAATTTTCCACGGTTACGACTAAGCTAAATTCTCCACGGTTACGACTACGCTAAATTCTCCACGGTTACGACTACGCTAAATTCTCCACGGTTACGACTAAGCTAAATTCTCCATGGTTACGACTAAGCTAAATTCTCCACGGTTACGACTACGCTAAATTCTCCACGGTTACGACTACGCTAAATTCTCCACGGTTACGACTAAGCTAAATTCTCCGCGGTTAAGACTAAGCTAAATTCTCCACGGTTACGACTAAGCTAAATTCTCCACGGTTACGACTACGCTAAATTCTCCACGGTTACGACTACGCTAAATTCTCCACGGTTACGACTAAGCTAAATTCTCCACGGTTACGACTACGCTAAATTCTCCACGGTTACGACTACGCTAAATTCTCCACGGTTACGACTAAGCTAAATTCTCCAAGGTTACGACTACGCTAAATTCTCCACGGTTACGACTAAGCTAAATTCTCCACGGTTACGACTAAGCTAAATTCTCCACGGTTACGACTAAGCTAAATTCTCCATGGTTACGACTAAGCTAAATTCTCCACGGTTACGACTAAGCTAAATTCTCCACGGTTACGACTGAGCTAAATTCTCCACGGTTACGACTAAGCTAAATTCTCCACGGTTACGACTGAGCTAAATTCTCCACGGTTACGACTAAGCTAAATTCTCCACGGTTACGACCAAGCTAAAATCTCCACGGTTACGACTAAGCTAAATTCTCCATGGTTACGACTAAGCTAAATTCTCCACGGTTACGACTACGCTAAATTCTCCACGGTTACGACTACGCTAAATTCTCCACGGTTACGACTAAGCTAAATTCTCCACGGTTACGACTGAGCTAAATTCTCCACGGTTACGACTAAGCTAAATTCTCCACGGTTACGACTGAGCTAAATTCTCCACGGTTACGACTAAGCTAAATTCTCCACGGTTACGACTACGCTAAATTCTCCACGGTTACGACTAAGCTAAATTCTCCACGGTTACGACTAAGCTAAATTCTCCATGGTTATGACCAAGCTAAATTCTCCACGGTTACGACTGAGCTAAATTCTCCACGGTTACGACTAAGCTAAATTCTCCACGGTTACGACTAAGCTAAATTCTCCACGGTTACGACTACGCTAAATTCTCCACGGTTACGACTAAGCTAAATTCTCCACGGTTACGACTAAGCTAAATTCTCCACGGTTACGACCAAGCTAAATTCTCCACGGTTACGACTGAGCTAAATTCTCCACGGTTACGACTAAGCTAAATTCTCCACGGTTACGACTGAGCTAAATTCTCCACGGTTACGACTAAGCTAAATTCTCCACGGTTACGACCAAGCTAAATTCTCCACGGTTACGACCAAGCTAAAATCTCCACGGTTACGACTAAGCTAAATTCTCCACGGTTACGACTAATCTGAATTCTCCACGGTTACGACTAAGCTAAATTCTCCACGGTTACGACTAAGCTAAATTCTCCACGGTTACGACTACGCTAAATTCTCCACGGTTACGACTACGCTAAATTCTCCACGGTTACGACTAAGCTAAATTCTCCACGGTTACGACTAAGCTAAATTCTCCAAGGTTACGACCAAGCTAAATTCTCCAAGGTTACGACCAAGCTAAATTCTCCAAGGTTACGACCAAGCTAAATTCTCCAAGGTTACGACTAAGCTAAATTCTCCACGGTTACGACTAATCTAAATTCTCCATGGTTATGACTAAGCTAAATTCTCCAAGGTTACGACCATGCTAAATTCTCCACGGTTACGACTAAGCTAAATTCTCCACGGTTACGACTAAGCTAAATTCTCCACGGTTACGACTAAGCTAAATTCTCCACGGTTACGACTAAGCTAAATTCTCCACGGTTACGACTAAGCTAAATTCTCCACGGTTACGACTAAGCTAAATTCTCCACTGTTAAGACTAAACTATAGTCTGCGTTCGTAGTGGAAGCTGGGCATCGGGATGTTTTGGCATGTTATAATCGAATGTTGCCCGCCAGATGAATGCAGTATAAAGATGCTGTCACACTAGCACTTTTGACAATTTTATTAAACATAAATACAAACATTCTCGAATATAGCTCTTGATTTGACTATGCTTGGCTGTAAAAGTTGACGGGAAAGTTTTCAGACGGAAACGATCATTATCGTCTGACTGGAGAATCGACAATTCGCTCAAAAAATGGAAAAAAATCAGAAAATTGTAAAAAAAATTGACGGAAAAATGCTAGCGTGACAGCACCTTAACTGACTACACAATAACAACTGACTGTATCATAGTGATTGAGACTCCTGTATATATCGCGTAAGTATGCTGTTTTGTGTGCGTTCTTGACTATCCTACTGCATATGTACCAACACTTAATCCTCTGACTGTAGTGCATTGAATGCTTTTGATCACCTGTCGGAATGCTGGTGTAGCATTTTTTAACACCTGAGTGAGTGACTGTGCATGATACATGTGAAAGCACTTCCGCCATGCAACTATTCCGGTGAACACCATGCGGCACCATCGTGTGTGAGAGGTCAAACGAGCCGCAACGTTATGCCTTATTTCAAAGTTACAAAGCCGACTGTAAAAAAAAAGAAAAAAAGAAAAAAAAGGAAAGAGAGAGAGAGAGAGAGAGAGAGAGAGACAGAGAGAGAGAGAGAGAGAGAGAGAGAGAGAGAGAGAGAGAGAGAGAGAGAGAGAGAGAGAGAGAGAGGGGAGATAGATATACAGAGAGAATAAAACAAAAAGAAGGAATCCTTTCCATACGCCATGAAGTACGACGCACTGCCCCCCGAATGAAGATCCCCCAAACCAGCCTCCACCCACCCAGCCAATGACGCCATCCATCCACTCATCTCGCCAACACCACTCCGATAATGAAGCGTCCGCATTTCCGCGGCAAAGAACCGACGAGCAGCCAGCGACTAATGGAATGTCTCGCCTCCAGATGAAGCCAACTCGCCTCCAAGCGCGGGGGTTCAAAGCGGGCCAGATAAGCTCCGGCGAAAGAACGGCCTCCTGCAACGCTATGCAACGCGCTCTCTTGATTATCATACGCGAGTGCAGTTACGTGGGGAAGAGGAAATGAAATATTAAACACTGCTGAAATACATGTCAGCATATATAACTCATCTCGGCTACAGTCAATAAAGGCGGCATACGAAATAACTTAGTATTAAAGATGACTGATAATTTTGGGGAAATTCCTTTAAAAATC
>NC_091560.1:36942632-36945132 GCF_042767895.1 Penaeus vannamei
TAGAAGAAGGAAAAAAAAGAGAAACCGAAGCAAAAATACAAAGAGTGGATAAGGAACGCGGAAGAAAGCAGTCGGTTCCTTTTTGAAGCAGGAGGTGGAGAGGAGGAGGAGGAGGAGTAGGAGGGGAGGAGGGGAGGAGAGGAGAAGGGGAGAGGCAGAGGAGAAGGGGGAGGAGGGAGGAGAAGGGGGGAGGGAGGAGGGAGGGAGGAGGAGGAGGAGGGAGGAGGGGAGGAGGAGGAGGAGGAGGGAGGGAGGAGGGAGGAGGGAGGGAGGGGAGGAGGAGGGGGGAGGAGGAAAGAGGAGGGGGGAGGAGGAGGAGGAGGGGGGTGGGGAGGAGGAGAGGAGGAGTGAGGAGGAGGGAGGGAGGAGGAGGAGGGAGGAGGAGGGAGGAGGGGAGGAGGAGGAGGAGGAGGGAGGAGGGGAGGGAAGGGAGGAGGGGGTGGGGGAGGAGGGAAGGAGGGAAGGGAGGAGGGGGAGGAGGAGGGGGAGGAAGGAGGAGGGGGAGGGGGAGGGGAAGGAAGAAGGAGGGAGAGGGGGAGGGGGGGAGGGAGGGAGGGGGAGGAGGAGGAGGGGAGGCGGAGGAGGAAGGAGGGAGAAAGGGAGGAAGGATGGAAGGAGGAGGAGGAGGAGGAGGAGGAGGAGGAGGCGGCGGCCCGAGCGAGGAACCCCCGAAGGACCTCTCAACCCGCCCCTCGCAGCCAATTAACGCCCGGACGCAAGCACGCAAGCCAAGGCAAGCACACTCAAGCAAGCGCTGTGGTTCGCCTGGTCCGGAGGGAGGAGGATCCGCCGCAAGTGATGGTTACGGTGTTGTTCGCACTTCGGCTCAAAGGCACAAAACGGTGCAAAAATGTGCCATTTTTGTGAGAGTAATGGTTTCTGGACCTAAAAACTAATAATGAGTACGTAAGTGCCAGCTTGGGAGAGGAATGCTCTCTGGACCTCAAAGGCACAAAACGGTACAAAAAGGTGCCATTTGTGTGAGAGTAATGGTTTCTGGACCTAAAAAATACCACAATGGTACAAAATGGTACAAAAAGTGTCATTTTGGGAGAGGAATGGTTTCTGGACCTAAGAAATACCACAATGGTACAAAATGGTACAAAAAGTGTCATTTTGGGAGAGGAATGGTTTCTGGACCTAAGAAATACCACAATGGTACAAAAAGTGCAATTTTTGTGAGAGGAATGGTTTCTGGACGCAAGAAATACCACAATGGTACAAAAAGTGCCATTTTTGTGAGAGGAATGGTTTCTGGACGCAAGAAATACCACAATGGTACAAAATGGTACAAAAAGTGCCATTTTTGGGAGAGGAATGGTTTCTGGACCTAAGAAATACCTCAATGGTACAAAATGGTACAAAAAGTGCCATTTTTGTGAGAGGCATGGTTTCTGGACCTAAGAAATACCACAATGGTACAAAATGGTACAAAAAGTGCCATTTTTGTGAGAGGAATGGTTTCTGGACGCAAGAAATACCACAATGGTACAAAATGGTACAAAAAGGGCCATTTTTGTGAGAGGAATGGTTTCTGGACATAAGAAATACCACAGAGGCACAAAATGGTACAAAAAAGTGCCATTTTTGCGGTTTCCAGACATAAGAAATCCCTACCACCCATACGCTGTCTCCTAATCATAACTGCACGTATTCACTTCGGCACCGCGTGAAAGGCCATCCGCCAAATCAAGTTTTGTAGCTGCATCTCCTGACCTCTTTTAGGCCCGCCAGGTGTAATATTAAAGACATGTGTGACTGTAAGTATGTGTCAGGAACAACGAAGGGAAGAACAAGAAAACACACGAATATGCCGAAGGCCTTTTCGCTATTGCCCTGACGAAGCAATAGCGAAAAGGCCTTCGGTATATTCTTGTGTTTTATTGTTCTTCCCTTCGTTGTTCCTGGTGCAATTTGTTTGTCATGAATTCCACACATGTAAGTATGTGAAAGGAAATAAAGGACAAAGAAAAGAAATATAAATGTGTGTGTGTGCGTTTGTGTATGTGTATGTGTGCATGTATGTGTGCATGTATGTGTGTATGTATGTGAGTATATATGTATGTATGTATGTATGTATGTATGTATGTATGTATGTATGTATGTATGTATGCATGCATGAATGTATGTATGTATTTGTAAGTTTATACATATAAATTATATATGTATGTATGTATATACATGTATATATGTATATTTATATATGTGTACACACACACACACACACACACACACACACACACACACACACACACACACACACATATATATATATATATATATATATATATATATATATATATATATATATATATAAATATACACATACACATATGTATGTGTATGTGTATATGTGTAAATAAGTATGCACAAATGTCCATATGTTTATATGCATTTGTAAATGTATATATGTGCATGCATATGCACACACACACACACACAAATATATGTGTGTGCGTGTGTGTGTGTGCGCCTAAAATGAACCAATATATATTTAACA
>NC_091560.1:36955132-36970132 GCF_042767895.1 Penaeus vannamei
CTGAGAGGATCGCGTCGTCGAGTGCATAGGAAAAGAAAACTGTCTTCGAAAAATTGCAAATCACCCTGCCTGTGGTTATCCAATTTCCGTGCAAAAATGGAGACTTGTGAGGCGCGCCCTTTGAACGTGCACTGGCAAGGGGGCGGGGCCGGGGACGCCTCCTGCTTCGCCTGCCGTCCCGTACCCGTCTATACTCGTGGCAGATCCCCCGCAGAAGGCCATGTCACTGCCGTCCTGCATTAATTTTCTTCTTTTTTCTTCTACCATTCCTGCTTTTCTTCTCTTTACTTCTTCTATTCTCCCTTCCTCTCTTTTCTCTCCTTCTTTCTCCTTCCTTCTGCCATTCCCTCCTCTCATGCCACTGCCGTCCTCCTTCGCCTCCTTCCTGAAGCCACGGGTCCCATTCTCTCCCACCAACACTGCTCCCTGCCTTCTCTTTCCTTCCTCTCCTGTGCCTCTCTTTTCTTCTCTTCTCTCACCCTCTCTTCTCTAATCCTCTTTTCTATTTTCTTTTTCCCCCTTATCCATTTTCTTTTATTAAGCCTACCCTGACGTTGTTGCCCCTTTCCTTCCCTCTTCTCCCCTGCACTTCGTCTCCTCTATATTTTGTCTTTCCCTCCTTCGTTTGGCTTTAATATCTTTTCCCTTTTAAACTTTACTTCTTCCTTCTCTTCCTCCCTGCTTTCATTTTTTTCTTCTACCATTCCTTCCTTTCTTCTCTTTACTTCTTGTGGCCTTCCTCTCTTCTGTTATCTTCTTTCTTCCTTCTGTCATTTCTCCCTCTGCTCTTTTCTTCTTTCTCCTCTCTTCAATCGTTCCTCCCTCCATTCTCTATTCTTCCACCTTCCTTCTACCCCTCCTCCCTATCTTTTCTTCTCTTCTTCCCTCTTCTAGTCAGCCTTCCAGTTCCTCCTCCACATTTTACCCTTCCTACCCTCTCCTCCTCCTCTTCTCTTCCTGTCCCTTCTCTCCTCCTCCTCTCCTCTTCCTGTCCCTTCCCTCCTCTCCTTCGTCCTCCTACCGGCCTTCCTTTCCTCGCCCTCCGCATGCAGGCGGCGGCCTCCGGGGGCACAGCCTCGGGCACCTTCAAAGGCCTCACCCAATGGACTGGCAGAAGAGAGTTCCTCGCAGATTTGCATATGAAGTCCCGGAAAAGTTAGGGACTGGAATTATTTAATGGCTTTCCCCCGCGCGGCCAGACTGCCACGCACGCGGGGCGGCCTCGTGTCAGCCGTGTCAGCTGGGAGAGCGGCCCTTGCACCTTGCACTGCAACGGAGGCCGTGCAGTGCAAGTCAGGAATGGATCGGGCGACCCGCTCGGCTGCCGCGTGGATGGCCAAAAACGCAACCGCCGTAACGATGGATGTAGATGCACACAGTCTAACGAAGACACATGCACACATACGGACACGTGTTGACAAACACACACGAACAGAGGAAGGAGGTACAGGCAGAAAGTGAGAATGAAAGCAATACAGAAGGAGGGATAGAATGTGTGTGTGTGTGTGTGTGTGTGTGTGTGTGTGTGTGTGTGTGTGTGTGTGTGTGTGTGTGTGTGTGTGTGTGTGTGTGTGTGTGTGTGTGTGTGTGTGTGTGTGTGTGTGTGTGTGTGTGTGTGTGTGTGTGTGTGTGTGTGTGAGAGAGAGAGAGAGAGAGAGAGAGAGAGAGAGAGAGAGAGAGAGAGAGAGAGAGAGAGAGAGAGAGAGAGAGAGAGAGAGAGAGAGAGAGAGGGCGACAGAAAGAGAGAGAGAGAAAAAAAAAAGGTCGCAATGTGAGAATTTCTTTTCGTCCTCGACCCCAAAGTACCTCGGAGTGCACCCAGCCACACGAGGCGAGAGAAATCAGGCTAATGAATAATTTCCCGCGAGGCATTGTGGGTATTATTCCAGCAGTAGTTTGTCCTCTTGTTTCTCTTTTTTTTCTTTTCCTCTTTTCGAATCCATGTTCCTCCCTGCGGCACCAGCGTCCAGCAGACCGACTCTGGAAGGATTCCAGCAGGAAAAAAGATTTCTCTCTCTCTTTTTCTCTCTTCTCTTATTTGTAAACTTCATCCCAACGTTTCCTCTTCCTTTTCCTTATTCTCTCTCTTTTTTCTTATTTGTAAATTTCGTTCTAACGCTTCCTCTTTATTTTCCTTGTTCTCTCTCTCTCTTCTTATTTTCAAACTTCGTCCCAACCCTTCCCCTTCATTTTCCCTATTCCTTATTTCTTTATTCTCTCTCTTTCTCTTCTTATTTCTAAACCTCGTCCCAAAAACTTCGTCTTCATTTCCCTTACTCCTTATTTCATTCTCTCTTCTTATTTCTAAACCTTATCCCAAACGCTTCTTCTTCATTTTCCTTAGTCCATATTTCCTCTTTCTCATTGTTTTTTTTTTTTCTCTCTCTCTCCCTCCATCTCTTCTTATTCCTAAAGTTCTCCCCAAACGCTTCATCTTCATTTTCCTTAGTCCATATTTCCTTCTTCTCTCTCTCTATCCCTCTAACTTTTTTTTCTCTCTCTCCTCATTCCTGAACTTCTCCCCAAACGCTTCCTTTTCATTTTCCTTAGTTCACAATTTCTTCTCTCTCTCTCTCTCCTCATTCCTAAACTACTCCCCAAACGCTTCATTTTCATTTTCCTTAGTTCACATTTCCTTCTCTCTCTCTCTCTCTCTCTCTCTCTCTCTCTCTCTCTCTCTCTCTCTCTCTCTCTCTCTCCTCATTCCTAAACTTCTCCCCCTCTTCATTTTCCTTATTCCTCCCCCAAGGAAAACACTCACCCTCACCCACGTGACCCGCCCGAAATCTGCTCGGAAATTCACGAGAATCAAGCCTTAGAATTCTCCCTTTTGAGCTTATGGAGCCATGCACACTCGGGGAGCTGTCAAGGGCACCTCAGGCTGGGAGAGGGAGAGGGGGGGAGGGAGAAGGATAGGGAGGGAGAGGGAGGGAGAAGGAAGGTAGAGGTAGAAAGGAAAGAGAGAAAAGAGAGAGAGAGAGAAAGGAGAGAGAGAGACAAAGGAGAGAGAGAGAGAAAGGAGAGAGAGAGAAAGGAGAGGGAGAGAAAGGAGAGAAAGAGAAAGGAGAGAGAGAGAGGAGAAGGGGGAGGGAGGGAGAAGGGAGGAGGGAGGAGGGAGGAGGGGAGGGGAGGGAGGAGGGAGGGAGGAGAGAGGAGAGGAAGGGAGGAGGAGGGAAGGGGAGGGAGGGAGAGAGGGAGGGAAGGGAGGAGAGAGAAGGAGAGAAAGAGAGAGAAAGAAAGGGAGAGAGGAAAGAGAGAGAGAGAGAAGGAGGAAGAGAGGGGGAGGGAGGAGAGGGAGGGAGGGAGGGAGGGAGGGAGGAAGGGAGGGAGGGAGACAGAGAGAGAGAGAGTGAGAGAGAGAGAGAGAGAGAGAGAGAGAGAGAGAGAGAGAGAAGAGGAAAGAAAGAGAGAGAGAAGAGAGAGAGAGAGAGAGAGAGAGAGAGAGAGAAATAGAAAGAAAGAAAGAAAGAAAGAAAAAGAGACAGACAGAAAGGAGAGAGAGAGAAAGAGAGAGAGAGTAAGAGAGACGTGCGTAAGCTAGAAATATCCCAACAGCTGCCACCACCCACACACCGTAAGCCCGCCCCCACAAGCGCCAGACCAAGAGGCGACGGAGGAAGCCCCACAGGAGCCCGAGCGCCCGAGAGGCCCAGTGCAACGCAAGGGATCGACGCTCGCACACGCACGCACAAACACACACACACACACACACACACACACACACACACACACACACACACACACACACACACACAAGCTCTCTCTCTCTCTCCCTCTCCCCCCCCCCCTCTCTCTCTCTCTCTCTCTCTCTCTCTCCCTCCCTCTCCCTCTGTCTCTGTCTCCCTCCCTCTCTCTCTCTCTCTCACGCCCTATATATTCCTCCCAACATCCATGGCTCCCCCTCCGATGATCGCACGCACAAATAACTTAACAAAGAACATGTCCTAACGAGTCCTGCTTGCGTCTCTGGTTCGGCGACAAACTGCAGCGTTGATCACACGGCGCCAGATTCACCAGAAGCGTTGAAAAGTTTAGTCTATGGCATTACGGGTTATCATGCGAACCCTAAACCCTACACTAACTTTCCCTACCTCCTATTTATTCAACTTAACTTAACTTAACCTTTTCTTTCTTCTATTTATTCCCTAGGCAGGGGGGGGGGAAGCTCCCCTGTAGACCCCCCCCCCCAATTTATTTGCACTTCATACTAACTTATAGAAAACGGGCATGAAGAAGTGTGAGGGTGTTATGAACTGAGTGTCTGAGCGGTATTATGCACCGGATATTTTTGTCATTTACCGATGAATATGAATCATAAACTATGATTTTCCTTATACTATTTCTTACAGTCCATTTCCCTCTATGTCCGCGCGTCGCTCTCGGTAACTTATACCCGGTCTCTTTACCTCAATTCTGTTCTGCTATTAAGATCACCAATACTATCGTTGTCACTATCATCATTATTTCACTCTCATTACAATTTCCATTATCAATATAGTTAAAATTATCATCATCACTATTAACATTTTCACTATCATTATCCTAATTTCCATGATCGCTATCATTATCATCATATTTTTTCCATTATCAATATCATAATAATAATAATAATCATTATCAATATAATTTCATAATTATCAATATTATTTCTATCAGTGCCATCATGATTAATATTTTCATTATTATCGCTGTTATTATCCTTATCATTATCATTGTCATCAGTAGCATTATTGCGATCATTATTACTATGATCCTCATCATTATCATTATTATTATTAATACCGTTATCATTATAATCATTCTCATTCATATCGTTAACATTCCTAATATTGCGATTATTATCATAATGACATTATTATCATCATCATCATTACTTTTATTATCATCATTTCTATCATCATCACCATTACGGTTATCTTTTCTATTACAAACCAACCCATTACAAACTTCTCCGCTTCCCAAATTCGCAAAACCAAGTGTATTTCCCGCCCCTGGGACCACGCAGGACCGGCAAAGATTTTACATAAACGCCCCATTCGCAAGGAAACGTTTGACTTTACCGCTACCCGGGTGTCCAGAAATTGTCGCAAACGTTTCTCGGGAAGGTCGCCGTCACCGTCTTCTCTTTATAACGCACTTTCTGGGAGTAAAGAACCTGATTTCGGTCGCGAATTCGTACTTAGTGCAACAGGAACATACCCATGTATTATGCAATTGCAAGTCATATCTTAGGCCTATACGATTGGAAGACCACAGACTTCACTAAAATAGCACACCATGAAATAATAATCATATTAAAAATACAGCACTACCCACAACGAAAAATCACAACACCCTATACACTGTACAAGCAAAATACCCCAAGCAATAAAAGCAATAAATAGCTACAGCGTTTTCCTGCACCTTCCTATTAACAACTTTTTTCTCTTTTTTTACAGGAGACAAAGGTTCAGAGACAAAGAAAACGGTAAGTCTAACTCGTGTTGACAACGCAAAAATTCTTCTAGCAGCATAACACACGAGTAATATAAGGCCACGTAAGCAATCTACGTATTGTATATCAGTCAGTCAATCCAGGTTATTGTAAAGTTCACTCCACTAACTGACCACCTCCAGCAACTTCGATATACTGCAACGCGGTCATTAAAGAAGACTTTATGGGAATTATGTTTCTAATCAATTGTCTTTGTTTATCTGTTTATCTATTTCTTCATTCATTTGTTTCTTTGTATCATTATCATTCTTTGTTTAGCCCATACCGCCGGAGACATGGCATATTCACCGTAACTTTGTTTCATGGAATGTCTTTACCCACAGATGGCTCCACAAGTGCTCAGCCCCCAAGGAGTCTATTGGTAGGCTACGTGTCTCACCTGATTCCCCCCTTCCTTCAGTTTTCGGGAGAAAATGCTATAAAAATCAATGCTATTATCGTCATTGACATTGCGATACTGTTAACAACAATACTGTCGGCAATAATACAGTAAATAGGTAAGGTAGGTAGGACCTTTGACTATCCCCTTGGTGACGAAGCACTTGAGGAGCCATATATGTGTAAATACAATTAATAAAATAAACTCACGGCAACTGTGTTAATTCTTATATATTCTTCACAAAATAAAGATAACAAAAAAGTCTGATACATTGCGTGTGTGCAAAAATTATAGCCTGTTAGTGGCCATCAATTTGTAGCTGAACAAAAATGATAAAAGAACGAAAATGTTAACGGGAATATTTTCTAACATTTTACGAAAGGAAAAGAATTCTCGTTTATTTAACCTCTAGAGTAACAGCTGGCTTTGGAAGAAAACGGTGTAAGAAAAAAGAAGTTTCGCCCAAAGAATAAAAAAATCTACGGTAGAGTGAAAAAACAGAAACAACAACAACAACAGCAAACACTTCCAAGATATCAAGTGAAAAATATAATGATAAAAAAAATCTTGCATCGGTGGGGAAAAAAAAAACGTGTAAAAATCTACGGCCTCCGTCGCCACTTTTAACTTGACTCTCCTTAACAAAGACCGGGAGGAGGAAGCCAAGCGACCAAGACAATTCTTTCAAGCGTTCGCGGAGAAAGAGAGGTTCGACTTGTTCATTCTTATTCATTCTCTTATTCAAAGTAATATGTTTATTCATTATCATTCTACTTTCACGTTATCATTTTCGCTTTTAAATGGCCGCCAATCGCAGAGGTAACATCAACCTGTCCATTCGTATATTCAGAGACTGATTTCCAAATTATTATCATTTTCAGATTTCAAACAGTCCCTCCTCTCCCATATTCGCAAAAATATCAGTTTTCATTTCTATTCTACCTTATTTTTTAGTATAATTTTCTTTCGCTGATGTTCTAAATGTCAGCTTTTAATATCCTTCAGCGGGAAGCCCCGCCGTCCACACTCGCAGGGCGCTGACGGGGGAAAACGCGAGCCGCGGAAACCTGTTTAAACGTGTTGTGGCGTCGGCCGATTGTTTCAAAATGGTTATCGGATTGCACGGGGAAATTGCTTTATCATTTTATTGATATAGAACATCGTTGGTCAGTGGTCACTCCTACACTGCATTTTTTCAGTGTTTTTTTCAAAATTTTCTTTCGGTTTATTCACGTAAAATAAGCAGTAATGTAAGTATCCATCTACATATACTATTTTTAGCATTATATATAACTAACATACACACATATGTGTTAATGTGTGTGTATTAATTATAAATATAATACTGTGCACATTACTTATACATAATACGAAGAAAAACTATATTACATGGTTAGTTACTGAAACGCACGTGTGTGTATTTGGATATCACAGTATATATATACAGTACATACATACCGGTTTGTTAGAATTGTGCCAGGCCCGACCCAAAGAATATTCGTATATTTGACATGCATAGATAAAGAAATAAATGCATATTTATCAGTCTAGACATGCATATCAACCGGGCAAATAAATAGTTAAATGTATATCTATCAGATATATAGACAGATATGCCTTTATTTCTGCGTCTGTAGTTATGAAAATTAATTGGGTCGGGCCTGGCACAATTTTACCAAACTCACCGATATTCTCCCTTTCCCCCTTCGTCCACGCTCCCTTTGGTGGATAATTCCGACCCGAAAATGGAAAACCGGAAGCTGTCCACTTACGGCCGAACAGAGAGCAAACGACTCAGCTTAAGCGCCGCCGGAAACACAGACGCTGAAAGCAGCCGTTTATGACACACGACACCTACTCAAGGGGACAGAGCAACCACGGAGGAAGCAATGCCACACAAGAACCACGGTACTCGAAACACCGGTGGATCTGGTCCGACCGCACACACACACACACACACACACACACACACACACACACACACACACACACACACACACACACACACACACACACACACACACACACACACACACACACACACACACACACGCACACACACACACACGCTCACGTACATCGAAGAGCGAGTCAAAAGCCAGATGACCCCCCCCCCCCCGCTCCATACCTCCATCTCCGCAGCGGCAGGAGCGGGAGGGCATCCACGGCAGATACCAGCAGAGGGGGGGGGGGTTGTCTCGCACTAAATGGTCCTGCTCTCTCTGTCATGAGGAAGCAGTGACGAGATCAGTGTCATATGCAGTGTCATATACGTATACATAAACATTGTCACACACACACACACACACACAACACATACATACCTACATACACACACACACACACACACACACATAAAAGCACACACACACGCCCACACAGACGAAGCCTCATAAAGTGATTTGTATCCTCCGAAGGCCCCGCATAAAAAGGGAAGGGCGGCCCCGTCACGTAGCATTAACGCAACGCCGTGGTTCCCCGTCAGGAATATCCACTTTGTTTACGCCACTGGCCAGATGGGCGCTCTTCTGAGGGGGTGGGGAGAGGGCACCTGCTCCCCCTCCCACCTGCTCGTTTCCCTCCCTCGGTCTGTTCCTTGCTCTACTTTTAGTCTGCTGGACCGGGTCTCTCTCTCTCTCTCTCTCATCCTTATCATCCCTCCCCCTTGTCTTCTTTCTATCCATCTCTACTTTTATTCTTGCCTCTCCCCTCTCTCCTATACTATCTCCCTTCTCCTTCCGTCTCTCTCCCGCTTCCAGCGGCGCAGCACAAGTCACGCTAATTGCAGCACGGGAAGAGGCGTGAACAGCGCTTCAAATCTCTCTCTCTCTCTCTCTCTCTAGAAGAGAGAGAGAGAGAGAGAGAGAGAGAGAGAGAGAGAGAGAGAGAGAGAGAGAGAGAGAGAGAGAGAGAGAGAGAGAGAGAGAGAGAGAGAGAGAGAGAGAGAGAGTAGTTATAAACCAATATGGTAATTGTAAAATGACATATTACATACTTTCCAATTTCACTAATTAATTCATATCATAATTGCCGCCATTACACCATCGCTCTCCACTCCCCTCCTCGCCTTCTCTTTTCTTTCTTTTTTCTCTTCCTCCTTGTCACAATTTCTTTATTCTTTTTCTTCTCCCTTTCCTTCCTTTTTTATTTCTTTTTCTTCTCGTTGTTCTTCTTATTTTTTTCTTCTTTTTCTTTTTCATCTTCCTAATTCTTATTTCTTCTTCTTTTCTTCCTATATCTTTTCCACCTCCTCCCCCTTCCTCCTCCTTCTTACCCACCTCCTCCCCCGCCTCCTTCCCTTCCTCCCTCAAGGGATTCGACACAAGCCCTTTTTTCCTCCTTCTCATCCTTCTTCCTTTCCTCCCCTCCTCATCCTTCCACCCCCCATGCCCTCCTTCACCTCTCCCTCGCTCCCTTTCCCGAGAGATCCGGAGCAAGCCCAGAGAGAGCGAGAGAGATTGGAAGATTTGATGTACAAGAGAGGGAGAAGGAGAGAGGGAGGGGGAGAAGGAGAGAGGGAGGGGGAGGGAGGAGAGAGGGAGGGAGGGAGGGAGGGAGAGGAGGGAGGAAGAGGGTGAAGGAGAGGGAGAGAGGCAGAAGGAGAAGGAGAGAGAGGAGAGGGAGAAGGAGAGGGAGGGAAGAGGAGGAAGGAGAGGAAAGGGAGGGAAGGAGAGGGAGAAGGAGAGGGAGGGAGAGGGAGAGAGGAGAGGGAGAGGGAGAGAGGAGAGAGGGAGAGGGAGAAGGAGAGAGGGAGGGAGGAGAAGGAGAGAGGGAGGGGGAGGGAGGGAGGGAGGGAGGGAGAAGGAGAGAGAGAGGGAGAGGGAGAAAGGAGAGGGAGGGTGAGCAAGGAAGGAGAAAGGGAGGAGAGGAAGGAAAGAGGGAGGGAGAAGGAGAGAGTTAGGGAGAGGGAAAAGGAGAGAGTTAGGGAGAGGGAAAACGAGAGAGTTAGGGAGAGGAGAGTTAGAGAGAGAGAGAGAGAGAGGGAGAAGGAGGAAGGGAGGGGGAGAGGGAGAGAGAAGGAGAGAGGGAGAGAGAGAGAGAGAGAGAGAGAGAGAGAGAGAGAGAGAGAGAGAGAGAGAGAGAGAGAGAGAGAGAGAGAGAGAGAGAGAGAGAGAGAGAAAGAGAGAGAGAAGAGAAGAGAGAGAGAGAGAGAGAGAGAGAGAGAGAGAGAGAGAGAGAGAGAGAGAGAGAGAGAGAGAGAGAGAGAGAGAGAGAGAGAGAGAGAGAGAGAGAAAGAAAGAAATAGAAAGAGTAAGAAAGAGAGAGAAAGAAAGAAAGAAAGAAAGAGAGAGAGAGAAAGAGAAAGAAAGAGAGAGGAAGAATAAGAGAGAAAGAAAGCGAGAGAAAGAAAGAGAAAGAGAAAGAGAGAGACAGACAGACAGAGATACAGACAAGGAGGACGGGGAAATAGATAGCCAGATAGCTAACAGATAGATAGCCAACATCCAGACAGACAGAGAGAGGGGAAGAGAGGGGGAGCCTCAGAGACCTATAAATCCCAACAACACACCATGGACGAGGTATAAATCTTAGGTGCAGCGCCGAAACGATCAGTCGTAATCAGGGGCCGCATCATGGGCTGGCCATCGCGCTCCCCCGCTCTATCTCTCTCTCTCTCTCTCTCTCTGTCTGTGTCTTTCTCGCGCTTTCACTCTCTCTGTCTCTGTTTCTGTCTTTTTCGTTCTCTCGCTCTCTCTGCCTCTGTCTCTTTCTTTCTAGCTCTCACGCTCTCTCTTTCTCTATCTCTTTCTTTCTAGCTCTCTCGCTCTTTTTGTCTCTCGGTCACTGTCTTTCTCGCTATCTCTGTCTTTCTCTCTCTCTCTGTCTTTCTCGATCTTTCTGTCTCCCTCTCTCTCTCTCTCTGTTTCTCCATCCCACTTCCTCTTTTTATTTCTCTCTCTCTCTCTCCCTCTCCCACTTTCCCTCTCTGCTTTCTCCCTTTCTCTCTCTCTTGTATGCATATATGTATGTATGTTTCTTGTCTCTCCGCGTTCTCTACACACACAGACACACACACGAACACACACAACAAGACAAACAAACACAGATACACATCCTCTCTCTACATCTACCCCCAGCTTTATCTTCCTCTCTCCCAAACGTCTTTCCTTCTCCCCCTTTCTCTCCGCTCTGAAAACACCAGATATTGGACCCCTCATTACCACCCATCAGGGCACCTCCTCTTCCGTAAGCGTATTATCGAAAACATGTAATTTTTCCGCAAGCACAGATCTACCAACTCGCTTCCCCCCCCCCCATCCCCCCACCCTCACCCCCCTCCCTCCGATAGCGTGGTCTCTCCCAACGCGCTCTTTCGACTCGACTGACTCTCTCTTCTCTCTCGTTTATCTGTTTCCTGATGCTTCTCTCCTTTTTTTCCTTGTCTTTGTTCTTGTTCTTGTACTTTTTCTCCTTCTTCTACTGTATTTCATTCATTCTGTTTTTGCTCCTTCTTCTTCTTCTTCTCATTATGGTCTCTTCTTCTCTTATCTATTTTCTTCTCTCTCTCCTTGTCGTCAATTCATCCTGGTCTATTTACTTTATATACTCGGAAAAATATCAACCCTATCTATTGGATAGTCTTCTTCAATAAAGATAACTTGCTGAATAGTCTGTAATGCAAATCCTCCTTTTTTATATGAACGGCTTGTAACCTCTCAAGTACATTACTAAATAAGCAATGTTTAACTAATGACTTTCTGAAAACCTACAAACCTCAAATCGGATTCAAGTTCAACATTCCAACAAACAAACTTTCGGAAATGAACTCACACCCCATCCATCCCCCTACCCCATCCACACAGCCCTCTCCCCCTCCCTCTCTACCTCATCCACCCATCCCCTCCCCTTAACCCATCCACCCACCCCTCCCCTTGCACCCTATCCACCCATCCCCTCCCTTTACTCCATCCAACCATCCCTCCCTCTCTGCCCCATCCACCTATCCCCTCCTCCCTCCCCCTACCCTATTCACCCATCCCTTCCCCCTCCCTCCCTACCCCATCCCCTTCCCTCCCATCCCCCACCCCCCTTACTCCAGCCAATCCCCGCGAGGAACAACTTCCCGTAATCCCGGAGCCTGGAGCGCAATCCTCCGGTGTGTCTCGGAGCCGCGTCCTCCTCAAATCTACGGCCCCATGTAATCTCGGACGCCGCCGCTGGATTACCATACAAAACAACTAAAACGGACGGATGGGAGGGGAGGGGGGGGGGGAAGTTACCGGAGGAGGAGGGATAAAAAACTACTGGAGGGGGGGAAGGGCGTGGGGAGGGGGAAGTTACCGGAGGAGGAGGGATAAAAAACTACTGGGGGGGGAAGGGCGGGGGAGAGGGAAGTTACCGGAACAGGAGGAAAAAAGAGAAAACAACTGGACGGATGGGAGGGGGGAGGGGGAAGTTACCGGAGGGGATAAAAACTACTGAGGGGGGGGAAGGGCGGGGAGGGGGAAGTTACCGGAGAGGAGGAAAAAAAGAAAACTGGGGAAGTTACCGGGGGGGAAGTTACCAGGAGGAGGGAAAAAAACTACTGGGGGGGGAGGGAGGGAGGTGTTACCGGAGGGAGGAGGAAAAAAAGAAAACTAAAACGGATGGATGGGAGGGGGGGAGTTACCGGAGGAGGAGGGATAAAAAACTACTGGAGGGGGGAGGGTGGGGGGAGTGGGTGTACTGAGTGAGGATAAAGGAACTACTGAGGAGGGGGGAGGGAGGTGTTACCGGAGGAGGAGAGGAAAAAAGAAAACTAAAATGGACGGATGGGAGGTGGGGGTAGTGCCACTGGAGGAGGAGGGATAAAAACTGGGGGGAAGGGCGGGGGGAGGGGGGTACAATGGGAGGAGGAGGGATAAAGAACTACTGGAGGGGGAGGGGGAGGGGGTGTTACCGGGAGGAGGAGGGATAAAAAACTACTGGAGGAGGGCGGGGGAGGGAGATTACCGGAGGAGGGATAAAAAAAAACTACTGGAGGGGGGGAGGGCGGAGTTACCGGAGGAGAAAAATAAAGAAACTACTGGAGGGGGGAAAGGGGGAGTTACTGGAGGGGGAAAAAGGAGTAAAAAAATACTGGAGGGGGGAAGGGCGGGGGCGGAGGGGAAGTTATCGGAGGAGGAGAATAAAGACTACTAGGGGGAGTTACCAGTGTAAGAGAAAAATTACTAGTGGGGAAAAAAGTTATCAAAGTAGGAAGAAGCATTACCAGAGGAGAAAGAAATTACTGGCGGGGAAAAAAGTTACCAGAGGAGGAGAAAGAAATTACTGGCGGGGAAAAAAGTTCCATTAGAGGAGAAAGAAATTACTGGCGGGGAAAAAAGTTACCAGAGGAGGAGAAAGAAATTACTGGCGGGGAAAAAAGTCAACGAAGTGTAGAAATATCTAATGGAGAGATTATTGGAGGGGAAAAAAGTTACCCGAGTGGGGAATATTACAGGAAAGTACTAAATTACCCGAGTGGGAAAAGTTCACATTAGAGGAGAAAGAAATAATAACAAAACACAACTAGAAGAGGAGAAAGAAAAGAAAGAAAATTACGGGAAAGTCAGGAGAAAGAAATCTACTGGAGGGAAAAAAAAGTTGACTAAACCGAGACAGAACTGTAACTGGAAGGCGCAAAGCTCAAGGCGAAGAGAAAGAAATTACTGAAGGAAAGGAAGAAAGGAGGAACGAAGGAACCGGAGATGGGAAGCAAATCCACGACAATAAAACGAAGGAACGGAGAGAATAAAAAACAAAATGAGGAGAAGCGACATGCGGAAGCGAATGCCGCATCAGAATTAGGGGCGAAATGGCCTCAAAGATTATGCTGGACTTAGGGATGCGATGGGGAGGAAGAGGGAGGAAGAGGAGGAGGAGGAGGGAAGGAGGAGGAAGAAATTACTGGAGGAAAGAAGAGGAGGAGAAAGAAATTACTGGGGGATGAGGATGAGGAGGAGAGAGGACAGGTAACTGGATGAGGAGGAGGGAGGAGGAGAGGAAGGGGGAGGGAGAGGAGGAGAGGGGAGGAGGAGGAGGAGGAGGAGGAGGAAGAGGAGGGTGGGGGATGAGGGATGAGGAGGGGAGGGAGGAGGAGGAGGAGGAGGAGGAGGAAGAGGAGGTGGGGGATGAGGATGAGGAGGGGGAAGAGGAGGTGGGGGATGAAGAGATGGGGAAGAGGAGGTGGGAGGAGGAAGTAAAAGAAGAAAGAGGCAGGGGCTGGGGACAAGGAAGTGGAGCGGAACGAGGACGAGGGGGACGAGGAGGAGGAGGAGGAGGAGGAGGAGGAGGAGGAGGAGGGAAGAGGGAGGAGGGGAGGAGGAGGGGAGAACAGGCTAGTAAGAAACCACGGGAAGGGGAAGATGTAGAGGAAGAGGAGTAAGAAAGGGAATGGGGCAGAAGGAGGAAGAGGAGGAAGAAAGGATAATAAGCCACGGAAAGGTAGATGAAGGAAGAGAGTATGAAAGAGAGAAAGGAGGAAGAAGTTATATGAAAAGAAGAAAGGAGGAAGAAGAAGAAGTTAGAAGGGGGAGAGAACAAGGGAAGGGATCAGTATAAAGGGAGGTGAAAGGAATGGAGGCATGATAAGGAAATGGAGAGAGGGAATAACGAAGGAAAGGAGAGAAAGAATAAGAATGTCAGGAGGACGGGGGGGACGGGGGGGGGGGGACGGGGATCAGCATTGAGGAGAGGGGATCAAGGGGAGGGGCGGGGAGCTGGGGAGGGCGAGGCAGGAGGACGGGGCGGGAGGAGGGGGCGGGGGGCGTTCCTCCTGCGATTCCCGGGGCCATAACCGGGGTTTTAGAGCCGCCTCCGCCTGATTGTGGATTTCTCGCTGCCTGCCAAAGGCCCGCACGACGACACCCGCGCGCCCGCCGGCCCCCGCGCCCCGAGGTCAGCGGGGACAGAGGCCGCGCCCGGGGATACCTCGCGGGCGCCACGTCGGGTTGCGCCGGGACGAGGCCGGGGGCGGGGCTGGGCAGGCACAAGAGACGCACCGGGGGCTCACCCCTCGGGACGGCGTGGACAATACATGCACGCATATGTGCGCATGTATAGATAAATAATGAACACACATGAGCATAAACACACACATTTAATATAAATACATACACAAGAAAAAAAGACAAGACATAACCAACTGGGCCAGCAGCATCAGCCA
>NC_091560.1:36980132-36987632 GCF_042767895.1 Penaeus vannamei
AGAAAGGGTGCGGTGAGGAGGAGAGGGGAGGATAGACAGAGGAGGGAGAAAGGGTGCGGTGAGGAGGGGAGGATAGAGAGAGGAGGGAGAAAGGGTGCGGTGAGGAGGGCAGAGAGGGGAAAGCGGGGAGAGGGGGAAGAAAGAGTGAGTGAGGGCGCGACAGACAAGTTTACCTCCGTCTTAACTTCTGAAACTTTCTGAAACCCAAGTTTTCCGCGGTTCCTTGGGGGGCAGCAGATCTTTTTTTCTCCTTGCGCGACGAAGCTTTTGGCTGCATTTCCCCCCAGAAATCACGAGGTGAAGAATGCCTACTTGGTGACCAGGTTGCAATAGTCATTTCCCACCGACAACAAACGTCAGGACGCTGCCAACTCGGACACCAAGTTCAGACCAAGTCATTTCCCACCGACAAACGAGGTCAAGTCTCTTCCTACCTGGTGACTTACTCGTACCAGTCATCTTCCACCGACAACCGAGGTCAGGTTGGTATCTACCTGGTGACCTACTCGCACCCTTCATTCCCTCCCTCCCTCCCGACTCGGACCCCAAAGGAACGAGCGACCGGGAGAGCGCGAGAGGGCGCCCACCACGACCCTCGCCTCCCTCCCTCCCTTCAGACCCACGTCACGTCCGGCCCGCAATGGCGTCCCTCCGACCCGATTGGCGCGGCTCGTAAAACGCCGGAGGAGCTGCTGCTACTTCGGCTCCTTTTAACAATCTCTCAACGACGTTAATTACTGCGAAGAGAATGCCAAGCGCAGGTCCTGGAAATCCGAGGCTCATGGAACGGGAAGGCTGCACATCGCGAGGGGCGGGTGATTTCTGTCAAAAGCTTATCCTATACCGTACATGTACAATGGAATGGCAGAAATACAAAGACATACTAGATGTTCCGTTATGAAAAGAGAAATACCACAAGAACTATGCTCTAAAAATAATATATATATGTATATATATATATGTAAAAAATATAAATATAAATATAAATATAATATATATGTAGATATAATATAATATATATATGTAGATATAATATAATATATATATATATGTATGTATATATATATATACATATATATACACACATATATATACATAAATACATAAGACACATAGAAACACACCCACACCCACACACACACACACACACACACACATATATATATATATATATATATATATATATATATATATATATATATATATATATATATATATATATATATATTTATATATACATATACAAATTGTGTGTGTGTGGGGAGGGGGGCGCGTGTGCGTGCATACCACCATAAATGTTACACGATAATTTGTCGCTAATTTAAGGGCGACAATAATGTCCATCCAAGCAAAAACGACAAAGAAAGGAGTAAGGCAGTTCTCAGAACTATTCATAACAATTCTAACAAATCCAATTACAAGCACAATGGACAGAAATCACCCAAGGACACATGCACGATTGAGATTACTACTTGCACACGTTACATTTAAATGCTCAGTCACCCACCTCAAAAAAGAAAACAAAAAAGAGAGGTATGGACACACACACAAACACACACACACACACACACACACACAGAGAGAGAGAGAGAGAGAGAGAGAGAGAGAGAGAGAGAGAGAGAGAGAGAGAGAGAGAGAGAGAGAGAGAGAGAGAGACTGATTGACTGAGAATGTGAGGAAAAAAACGAAAAAACGAAAAAACAAAGAAAGACAGACAGAATGAGAGAGAGGAAAAAAAGAGAAAGAAAAAAATAAAGACACAAATCAAAACAGAGCCATCCCTCGAGCCATACATACAGTGAAATATAAACAACCAGAAAGACCAAAGGCAAGGATCCAAAAAGCCCCCCCCCCCCCCAAAAAAAAAAAAAAAAAAAAAAAAAACGACCTTAAACCGAAGTCCTCGAACAATCAGTGGAGACGCCGCCTCCTCGCTGGGTACTCGGGGGTCGGGGAGGGGAGGTGAGGGGGGGGTACATCGGAAGGGCACGGTGCCAATTCAACACAGACGATGATTAAGTCCTTCGTAACGACCGAAAAGGTTATTTTTTTTTTATTAATCGAACACGCATCGCTGTATATTGTCATCCAGTGATAAAAGAAGAAGAGGAAGAAGAAAAATAATAAGAAGAAAGAAGAAGAAAGAAGAAGAAAGAAGTAGAAGAAGAAGAAGACGAAGAAGAAGAAAAGAAAAGAAAATCTGGGCGAAGTTAGGTCATCTCCATTATTTTACGTGGTTCTCTTTTTCTTGATTATGAGTCCGGCTGAACTTCGTTTGCATTTTGGATCACCTCCTATTTACATCTTTCGTTTGTCTCATCAGCATTTCAATCCCGGAACTCCCAGGGGAATCTTTGCAATAGCTACGGTAATTCTCATTAAAACGACCGGCAGCGGAACTTACCTTGTTTCTAGTAGTTAGTTCCTACTAGCTACTTGCTTTTAGTTAGATTCTACTAGTTAATCTATATTGGCTCTGCACTTCACTCTATCGGCGAACGGCCTAGAGCAGCTCATCAAATTAAATTGTATATGTGTGCGTGCGTGCGTGTGCGTGTGCGTGTGTGAGAGAGAGAGAGAGAGAGAGAGAGAGAGAGAGAGAGAGAGAGAGAGAGAGAGAGAGAGAGAGAGAGAGAGAGAGAGAGAGAGAGAGAGCGAGAGCTCCCGAGGTGATGCTCGGCAGACCCCTCTGATTGTCCCCCTCAAGGTCTGCCTTACCCCCCCCCCTCTCCCAAGGGACACACTCCCACGATTTCCTTTTGCATATATTACACCTTTAAAACCCTGGTCGTAATTCAGAAATCTTTCTAGAATTGCTCATAAAAAAGAAGAAAAAAAAAAAAAAAATGGGAGGAGGGGCTCACTTCGCTCACCAACTTTACTCCCCTTAAGAAAACACTGAAATGACGGCCCAGCCCTCAAGGAGCCATCCTGCAATACGACACCGCAAGGCATCTGAGACACTGCAAGACGAAATCCCACAGATAATTTTCACACAACACAATTAGCAGAAAAGAGGAACGCTCTTCCTCTGCGCAACTACAAAGACATTAACAGGAAACAATAGTCTTCTATGAACTCTACTTTCACATTCTAAATTATGAAGAAACAACACAAAAAAGAGAAGAAAGAAAGGTCAAAAGAGATCTCGGTCTCACTGTTCTGGTTATTACGTCTCCACCGCTGAAGTCCTTCGATGAAATTCATGTAAAGATGCCCAATCAAAGGATTCGTTGTAACACGAAATCTCTCAAAATTCATCTACAGAACAGCTGAAGCATTAACAGGGAAAACCCACGTAAGCACGACCGAACGCACATACATAAACACAAGGAAATTTAAAGGCCTGCGAAAGAGAAACAGGTAGATACTTTTACAAATAAACAAATACACAGAGAGAGAGAGGGAGAGAGAGAGAGAGAGAGAGAGAGAGAGAGAGAGAGAGAGAAAGAGAAAGAGAAAGAGAAAGAGAAAGAGAAAGAGAAAGAGAAAGAGAAAGAGAAAGAGAGAGAGAGCGCGAGCGGGTAGACGTGACGACAAGGTAAAGAAAATCTAATCAACTGGATGGGGAGAGAGCAGAGAGCGCGAAAATAAAATGCCAGCAAAGTAGAGAAGGCCGAGGGAAGACAGTCGGCGAGGTGCAATTAAGAAGAAAGTTGATGGCAGAGGTGAACAATCTAACTGCTGCACCTGGTTATCAGGTAAAGAACGACGAAATGAACATTCTTAACGAGTAGAACGTCAAATTAGACTGTTCGTTCTTTGAAACTGTAGAAAAACAGCACGGCAAGCTAGACGCAATATGAAAACCGATATTCAAGAGTTACATCGTTAAAAGATGTTTCCATAAGTCAGTAACGAAAAGAAGAATAGTTACAATTCGTAAAAAAAAAAAGCCAGAACGATCCCCTCAGTACTTAATAGGAAGCACTGCACTGACCCAATCACGGCGGTGTGTCCTCGCCCCTAGGATGTAAACAAATGGAAGGATTTTGATTTGATACCCACACTGCATTGCTTTTCCAGCCAGCGTGTGCGCAGGAGGCCACTGCCGAAGGTCATGCGACTCTCGCCTCCGGAATCGGTTAAAGGTCCAAGGGGAGTGAGGTCGCAATACCAGGCTTCATGAAAAGATCATGCGACCATGGCTCCAGAAGTCAAACATGCGCTCGAATTTGGCCACACAAGGTATTTCACATTAGGATTTGCACATGGAAGACTGAATCTCGGAATGATCGAGTCTCCTGACGGCTCCACTGCGATCACGGTCCCTGCCAAGCCGAGCCATTCAGAGGATGCCCAGGGTAATTAAAACGAGCGACTTTAGGAATTGCACTTAAAGAGAACACGAGATCCTCCGTCAAAGGCCCATAAAGGCGAGGCGATCCCATAAGGTCATGGAAATTATGGGAATCATGGGGATCAGATTATACGACATAAGTTCTGTTAACTCGACTCTGGTCCATGGAATACGACGGCGAACTCAGTGACTGTGTGTTACGAGCCGAAGTCCAAAGCCGACCGCCTGGCCGCTAGAATTGGATATCTCTGATATATTGCATTGTTTAATTAAACGAAAACCAGACAAGACGAAACATGTAATTTGTTCGTATGTTGATGATCCTGGATTAATCGACTGGCTCTTTTCACGCAATGATGCCGAATCTTCCGCATAGAGGCTCGGCCAGCCCTCCGTGCTTCAAACACAAAGGGAGTTGCGCCTGAGGAAGTTCCCGGCAGAGAATGCAAGACCGCATATCGACAGCAGGACGGCGAAAGGGTATCCTTTTCCATAAGTGGCCTCTCTCTCTCTCTCTCTCTCTCTCTCTCTCTCTCTCTCTCTCTCTCTCTCTCTCTCTCTCTCTCTCTCTCTCTCTCTCTCTCTCACACACACACACACACACACTTCGAAAAAAAATCATGTCATGTGACCGATGCTGATAGCTAATCCGTACCATTTAACTATCATAATGCTACTAGGATTACTTTACCGCCTTTTATTCCTGTGATCACATCGCTCCCCAATTAATAGTGCCAACCCGATCCCCCCTAATGAGAGAGAGAGAGAGAGAGAGAGAGAGAGAGAGAGATAGAGATAGAGAGAGAGAGAGAGAGAGAGAGAAAGAGAAAGAGAAAGAGAAAGAGAAAGAGAAAGAGAAAGAGAAAAGAGAAAAGAGAAAAGAGAAAAGAGAAAAGAGAAAAGAGAAAGAGAAAACTGCAAACGGCAGAGCATGGACATCGAGTTTCGAAAATGGCGCGATGGACGGGGCTCCTGCGTCTCCATTGGCTCCTCCCACTTCATTACCGCGCCTGATGAACGCTGACGAGAATCTCCATGCAGTGCAGCAATTTGCATCCGCGCATGAACCCGCCCTGCGCTGCCCTCGCTTCCACGGCCGAGGGGGGGGGGGGGGGGAGAAGAGAGGCGCGAGGATGCACGGAGGACAAAGAGCGAGAGCTGTAGAGGCGAACGTCGATGCATCATGTATGGAGGGCAAAGGTGGACGCGCAGACTCGTGTCGGCGTTGGTGTCGACGCAGAGATACAAACAAAAACATTTTAAGTATAATAATAATAAAACACAACAACGAGAAACAAACAAAAACTCTTTAGTAATGATAATAAAAAATACCAGCAAGGGCATTATGGGAAAGAACAGTCACGCAGGGTGGAACGAACAAAAACATTTTAAGAACAATAATAATAAACACCAGTGAGGGCACTATGGGAAAGAACAGTCACGCAGGGTGGAACAAAAAAAAACATTTTAAGAACAATAATAAAAAAAAACACCAGTGAGGGCACTATGGGAAAGAACAGTCACGCAGGGTGGAACAAAAAAAAAATTAAGAACAATAATAAAAAACACCAGTGAGGGCACTATGGGAAAGAACAGTCACGCAGGGTGGAACAAACAAAAACATTTTAAGAACAATAATAAAAAAAAAACACCAGTGAGGGCACTATGGGAAAGAACAGTCACGCAGGGTGGAACAAAAAAAACATTTTAAGAACAATAATAAAAAAACACCAGTGAGGGCACTATGGGAAAGAACAGTCACGCAGGGTGGAACAAAAAAAAATTAAGAACAATAATAAAAAACACCAGTGAGGGCACTATGGGAAAGAACAGTCACGCAGGGTGGAACAAACAAAAACATTTTAAGAACAATAATAAAAAAAAAACACCAGTGAGGGCAATATGGGAAATAACAGTCACGCAGGGTGGAACAAACAAAAAAACATTTTAAAAACAATAATAAAAAAACACCAGTGAGGGCACTATGGGAAAGAACAGTCACGCAGGGTGGAACAAAAAAAAAAAAAATAAGAACAATAATAAAAAACACCAGTGAGGGCACTATGGGAAAGAACAGTCACGCAGGGTGGAACAAAAAAAATTAAGAACAATAATAAAAAAAACACCAGTGACGGCACTATGGGAAAGAACAGTCACCCAGGGTGGAACAAAAAAAAAATAAGAACAATAATAAAAAAAAAACACCAGTGAGGGCACTATGGGAAAGAACAGTCACGCAGGGTGGAACAAAAAAAATTAAGAACAATAATGAAAAAACACCAGTGAGGGCACTATGGGAAACAACAGTCACGCAGGGTGGAACAAAAAAAAATTAAGAACAATAATAAAAAAAAACACCAGTGAGGGCACTATGGGAAAGAACAGTCACGCAGGGTGGAACAAACAAAAACATTTTAAGAACAATAATAAAAAAAACACCAGTGAGGGCACTATGGGAAAGAACAGTCACGCAGGGTGGAACAAACAAAAACATTTTAAGAACAATAATAAAAATAAACATCAGTGAGGGCACTATGGGAAAGAACAGTCACGCAGGGTGGAACAAAAAAAAAAACATTTTAAAAACAATAATAAAAAAACACCAGTGAGGGCACTATGGGAAAGAATAGTCACGCAAGGTGGAACAAAAAAAAATAAGAACAATAATAAAAACACCAGTGAGGGCACTACGGGAAAGAACAGTCACTTAAGGTGGAAGAAACAAAAACATTTTAAGAACAATAATAATAAAAACACCAGTGAGGGCACTATAGGAAAGAACAGTCACACAGGGTGGAAAAAACAAAAACATTTTAAGAACAATAATAAAAAACACCAGTGAGGGCACTATGGGAAAGAACAGCCACGCAGGGTGGAACAAACAAAAATATTTTAAGAACAATAATAAAAAAAAAAACATCAGTGCGGGCACTATGGGAAAGAACAGTCACGCAGGGTAGAACAAACAAAAACATTTTAAGAGAAATAATAATAAAAAAAAGCACCAGTGAGGGCACTATGGGAAAGAACAATCACGCAGGGAGAAAGAGAAAAAATGAAATGATGGCTCCATCAGTGCTCAAGACGAAAAAAGACAACAGAATAAATAATACAAATTAACGAATTGAGGAAACAGCGGGGAACAAAATCAGGATTGGATGAGAGAGATGGGAGGCAAGAGAAAGGAAACGAAGGGAAAC
>NC_091560.1:36992632-36997632 GCF_042767895.1 Penaeus vannamei
TAATGGGATCCCCATTACCGCCCGCTTACTGCCCCGGAAATGACCTCTCAGCGGGAATTGAAATCTAATTAACATGATGGGCAATTTATCGAAATTAAATAATCAACAACTGTATTTGTATTGCCATTATCCTCTCTTTTTTGCTGATTCGGCCTTTGGTCACACAGATCGCGTCGTACTATTATTATTATAGTTATCCGTATTGTAATAATAGTTATAATAATAATAATAACAATAATTACAAAAATAATAATCCCTGTTATCATCATCATAATCGACCACCGTATTATTTCCATTTCGAATATATTCCTTCCTGTCTAATAAAAATGACAAAAAATATCAAGTTCAATCCGAGTCGACTAACCCATGTGTCCACAACATAAACAAACCGACGATACCTGAGAAAGTCACATTCGCCTTGCGCCATTTAACAAGAAAAAGAAGAAGAAGAGGAAGAAGAAGAGAAGAAGAAGAAGAAGAAGAAAAGACGAAGAGAAGAAGAAGAAAAGAAAAAAACTACGGCGAAGAGAAAAGAAATACACAAAAAATCATCCACGTGTGTTTCATTCATTAAAGTAGAACCGCATAATGGCACCATGGTTCCAAATCCCGGAATCCGAAACGGCCGATGGTGGTGACGCATAAATTGACGCAAAAATGATGGTAATCTTATATCCAGCTCTAACTGAATAAAATCCGTTACACAAAATGAATGTGAATAAAGCTCTGAACTTTAGAAAAATAAGCCACCCAGTTCTATATGTTTTGAACATCCTGGACAATACTGCACTGGCTAAAAGTGCTATACCCTCGTTTTCATCGCTTGTCTGTTCAACCGAGTTTTATTTTGTGTATTCATTTTCCCCTATTCGTTGCCGTTTTCTATTTAGACGCATTGTGCACTGGGCTGAGGTCAACAAGCCGCTCCATGCAAAGAGTAACAAGCACTGGATAACTATTATCCACGCATACGTATTTGTTTTCGTAAAATTCACTGTCGGGAATTGTATAAACGGAAATACATAGATCATTTTCTCTGCTGCAGTACTTTCAGTCAATATAAATGGGGATACACACACACACACACACACAAACACACACACACACACACACACACACACACACACCCACACACACGCAAAAAAACAAACACCCACACCCAAACAAACAAACAAACACACCCACCCATAAAACCAGAAGAACCCCTCCCCACCCATAAAAGAAGCAATACCCTCCCTCATCTCCCCCCTAGCCCCCTAGCCCCCTAGCCCCCCTCCCACCGTGGACAAACAAGCACCTGCGCCTAACCAATAACCAATCGCCCGATATCATCATAAGCCCATACCTGAAGGGGACAATGACAGATAGTGTGTATTTGCATATTGTACAGAGCCTGCCGAGCCATGGAAAGAAGGTGATGAATGCGGGGTGGGGAGAGAGAGGAAGGGAAGGGGATGAGAAGCGAGGGGGAAGGAAAGATGGGGGAATGGGTCACTTGAAAAGAGGATTATGTGTGGGTGTATTTGGGTGTGTAAGTGTGTGCACGTGTCTGTCGGAAAAAAACACACACACACAGAAAAGAACTTATGCAAATACACTTGTGGAGTACAAACATCAAATACGGTCACAGGTAAAGAAAACAAGCAGACAGAGAAGGGAGAGAGAGAGAGAGAGAGAGAGAGAGAGAGAGAGAGAGAGAGAGAGAGAGCGAGACAGAGAGAGAGAGAGAGAGAGAGAGAGAGAGAGAGAGAGAGAGAGAGAGAGAGAAATAAAGATATACAAACACAGAGGAAGCGAGGAAGAAGGGGAAAGAGGGAGAGAGAGGGAGAAGTGCAAGGGAAAACTATTTAGAGAGGTGAAGAGCCCGGCTAACGAACAAAGGGGCCAAGCGCCATTACAGCACGAGTACCCCCGCCTTCATATTGGGAAACAAAATATGAAACAGCGACACCCACGTTATAATCGTGCTTCGCCCAGGACGGTGATGGCGCGGCGTGTGCAGGAGGTGTGTGTCCGTCGCGTCGCGCCTCTCTATTCTGCGTTATGCATCACTGCCATGCCGAAACGGGTGGATTTCCATGCGGATTCAGAATGAAAAATTGACGCATGCAATATTGTACGAAGCCATAAATCTGCTCCAGCAAGGCCGTACTGTACTCCTGAACTACAGTACACAATGAAGTACCGCAGCAATACAAAGACCGGATTACGACAAAGGGTCAGAATACGACACACCACGAAGGACGCGGGCGATGCTAAGCCCAGGCACCAGGGAGACGACCCGGGAGGAGGCACACGAAGGGCAATATTCGAGGAGGTAACGAGGAGGAGCTGCAGGAGGGCGGAGGGAAGCATAACGGGCGACGAGGAGGAGGGGCGAGGGCGGCGAGGAGGAGGGGCGAGGGCGGCGGCACAATGCATCGGCGCAAATTGGTGGGGACGAAATACGACAAGTGCGCGCAAGGGGGACACCCAAAACCCAAAGCAAAAAAGCAAAAACAAAATACAACGTGACATAAACAACGGGGAAAGATAATGAGGCTTTTAAAACGAGTGATAAATACACCAGAACAGGGCCTCGATCCTGACCTACATCCATTCTCCATCTCGTTCGGACTCCCTTGGATGTGAAATTACGTTCAGGAACTACGGATCCTCATTCCCGAAGCCCTGCAATCTTTCTCCCTGTGGAAAACCAACAACCACCGCGCCATATGGTACAACACCCAACTACTACAAAAAAAGTACAAACATCTTCGAAAGTTGTTCTCCGTATAAAGTCTACGAAGTTTGTTATCGAAATATTAGCCATGTGTAAGAAAACATACCACTGCGCACTGTACATACCTACAATCAAACTCATAAACAAGTTTGTTTGTTTTTAAGTACAGAATACACGTAATCGACGTTAAACGCACAAAAGGTGCCACTGCACAAATTTACTCCAACATACACAAAAGACACTCCAAGCGTTCACAATCAGAATTTGAACGTTCGACGATCATAACCTCCGTTTCCAAAGGGCGCGCCGAGGAGGGTAAAAACTCTACAGGAAGGTAGATCGGGGGAACAATAGCACTGTATACGAGGGTAGATTATGTCCTACAAAGACACGTTCTGTGAGAGCTTCACTTGAGGCGCAACACAAAGACTTAGGGCGGTCGGAGAGGGCGAGGGGGAGAGGGACACACATCTCCGTGATCAGAATGCCTCAACAACAAACTCCTTGAAATAATGTGAGGTTTTTAAAGAGAATTCTTGGAGAGAGAGAAAAAAAGCACCACCTGCGTCCTGCCTCGCCCAACTCCGTGTCTCTGACTTTGATTGTCTGTCTGTCTGTCTGTCTGTGTCTCTCGCTCTCACTTCCCCCTCCTCTCATTTTCTGTCTGTATCTCTCCCTCTTTCTTTCACATCTTCACCAATCCACTTTTTAAACCAGTGTGAACCATATAAGTCCAAGCTTCGCCCCTCCCTTCATCTCTCTCTCTCTCTCTCTCTCTCTCTCCCATCTTCACCATTCCTCTTTTAAACCAGTCTGGACCATATAATTAACTTTCTCTCTCTCTCCTCCCCCCCTCTCTCCCATATTCACCAATCCTCTTTCAAACCAGTCTGAACCATATAATTCCAAACCCTTCTCTCTCTCACTCTTTCTCTCTCTCTCCCTCCCTCCCTTCCTCTCCAACCCTCCCTCCCTCCCTCTCCCTCTCCTCTCCTTCCTTTCCTCACTCTCAGACCGCCCAGCTCGCTCTGAAAGCTAACAGCAGGTCGATATTTTCCGTCCATAAAACTATCCCCTCGATGGGAAATATCAGTGGAATCGGTAAAGAGGTCGACTTGGACATCCGCTTGATGTGTAAAGTGACCGAGGGGAGGAGAGGGGAGAGGGGAGAGGGGAAGGGAGAGATAGAGGGAGAGGGAGGGAGGGAGGGAGGGAGGAGAGAAGTGAAGGGAAAGGGAAAGGGAGGGAGGAATGGGAGAGGGGAAGGAAGAGGGAGAGGGGAAGGAAGAGGGAGAGGGAGGGAGGGGGAGGGAGGGGAGAGGGAGGGAGAGGGAGAGGGAAGGAAGAGGAGAGAGAGAAGGAAGAGAGAGAGAAGAGAGAGAGAGAGAGAGAGAGAGAGAGAGAGAGAGAGAGAGAGAGAGAGAGAGAGAGAGAGAGAGAGAGAGAGAGAGAGAGAGAAAGAGATAGGGAGGGAGGGAGGGAGGGAGGGAGGGAGATGGAGGGGAGAGGTGAAGGGAAGGGAATGGCAAAATAAGAGAGAGGGGGAGAGGGAAAAGAACAGGTGCGGAAGGAGGAAAGAGGGCTGGGAGAGGAAGGAGACTGAGTTAGTGTATGAGTAAAGAGAGAGAGAGAGAGAGAGAGAGAGAGAGAGAGAGAGAGAGAGAGAGAGAGAGAGAGAGAGAGAGAAAGAGAGAGAGAGAGAGAGAGAGAGAGAGAGAGAGAGAGGCAGAGACAGAGTAAGAGAGAGCGATAAAGAGAGAGAGAGAGAGAGAGAGAGAGAGAGAGAGAGAGAGAGAGAGAGAGAGAGAGAGAGAGAGAGAGAGAGAGAGAGATTATATAAATTCAGCATCACACGTATCTGAAATTTCATTACATATCGCAAAGTAAAGACGAGATTAATTCCTTGCCCAAATTTTGCGAAAGGTTGAGGTTCGCGAATGGTAAATTAGTCATGAAGGAGCACCATGATGTGCATTGTTCATAATAGGCTGAATTAACTGTACAAATGCGTAACGGATATTACTAACAAAGAGAAATATCCCTAATACTCCTGAAATGAGGAATTATTCATCCCTCTTAGTTCTTTTATATTTTTCATAAAAAGCAAACACTGACGCATTCAGATCATCTTGAGCCAGCCCCCCCACCCCCCACCTTCCAACCTCTCCCCACTCTTCTCTTCCTTCCCGCTCCCTCTTCCAATGTCTCTTATTCCCTCCCCCCTCTCTCTTACTTTCCCTCTCCCTCTCCCCTCACTCTTACTTTAACTCTCCCTCTA
>NC_091560.1:37007632-37010132 GCF_042767895.1 Penaeus vannamei
GGAGGAGGAGGAGGGAGAAGAAGAAGAAAAAGAGGAGGAGGAGGAAGAGAATGGGGAAGTGGGGGAGAAGAAGGAGGTGCAAGAGACGAAAAAAATTAACAAGAAAAGAGCAATAGGAGTGGATGATGGGTGGGGGAGAAGGAAAAGGAGGAGGAGGGGAAGAATAAGAAGAATAAGAATAAGAAGAAGGAGAAGAAGAAGGAGGAGGGGAAGAATTATAAGAATAAAAAGAATAAGAAGGAGAAGAAGAATAAGAAGGAGAAGAAGGAGGAGGAGGAGGAGGAGAAGGAGCAAGAGAATGGGGAAGTGGGGGAGAAGAAGGAGGTGCAAGAGACGAAGAAAATTAACAAGAAGAGAGCAATAGGAGTGGATGATGGGTGGGGGAGAAGGAGAAGGAGGAGAGGAGGGGAATAATAATAATAATAATAATAATAAAAGAAGGAGAACAAGAAGGAGAAGGAGGGGAAGAATTAGAATAATGAGAATAATAAGAAGGAGAATAAGAATAAGAAGGAGAAGGAGGAGGAGAAGGAGCAACACGACAGGTAATTGCGGTTATGGCGTGCGTTACGAGCCCAGCTTCGGCGCGGACGCTTAACGCTCCACAAACACCATATTAAGAGAGCCAAGGAGTCTTACCTGCTTGGGCGAAGAGAAGGAGGAGGAAGGGGAAAAGGAGGAGGAAGAAGGAGGAAGGAGGAGGAGGAAAAGAAAGGAGTAAGAGGGGGATGGGAAGGGAGAAGGAGGAGGAGGAAAAGAAAGGGTAAGAGGGGGAGAGGAAAGGGAGAAGGAGAAGGAAGGAGGAGGAGGAAGGGGAGATGGAGGAGGAAGGAGGAGGAGGAGGAGGAAGGGGAGAAGGAGGAGGAAGGAGGAGGAGGAAAAGAAAGGAGTAAGAGGGGGATGGGGAAAGGGAGAAGGAGGAGGAGGAAAAGAAAGGAGTAAGAGGTGGAGAGGGAAAGGGAGAAGGAGAAGGAAGGAGGAGGAGGAAGGGAGATGGAGGAGGAAGAGGAGGAGGAGGAGGAAGGGAGATGGAGGAGAAGGAGGAGGAGTAGAAAAGAAAAGGAGTAAGAGGGGGAGAGGGAAAGGGAGAAGGAGAAGGAGAATAAGGGAAGAAGGGAGAGAAGGAGAATAAAGGACGAGGAGGAAAAAGAGTAAGAGGGGAGGAGGGGGAGGAGGAGGAGGAGAAAAAGAAAGGAGTCATAGGAGGAGGGGGAAAGGGAGAAGGAGAAGGAAGGAGGAGAAGGAGGAAAGGAGAGGGGGAATGGAATTAAAGAGGAGGAAGAAAAGAAAAGAGTAAGAGGGGGAGGCAGAGGAGGAGAGAGAAAGGGGAGGAGGGGAGAAGGGGGAGGAGGAGAGAGGGAGGAGGAGGAGGAGAAAGGGGAGACAGAAAGAGGGAAAGGAGAGGAAACAGGACGAAAAGGAAGCTAGAAGAGGAGGGGGAAACAGTAGAAATAGAGGAGTGAGGAGGAGGTGTCAGGGGAAGCGAGAGAACCAGGAAGAGAAAAGAGAAAGGGAGCTTAAGAAGGAGCAGGAGGAGGCAAGAGAAGCGGAGAGAAAAGAAAGGAGAAAATTAGCAAAAAAGGAGCAAGAGAAGCGGAGTGAGCAAAGGAGAAGTAGAGAAGTAAAGTCAGGAAAAGTCGCAATTTTCGACGAAGACGAAAAAGAAAGGGAAAGATTTTTTTTCACTTTAATACAATCGACGGAACAAAAGCAGTGGCATCGTCCAGCTGAGTTAGTCTAGCATCCATAAGAATCTCGAGAAAAAAAATATATAGCACATCCATGTAATTCCTTAAATGGTATTTTCTAAAATTATTTTCAGTAAAATGTACATCAACACGATACAACGAAAAAAATAACCACATGAAATCAAATTAACAAAAACATAAAAAACAACAGTAAACAATTGTTCCATTATTAAAAAAAAAAAATAATAATAATAAAAAAATAAAATGAAAAATAAATCTCTATGAACATCACTCACGAACAGATACACTTAGCAAAACGGGCAATAACGCTGATCATACTCTCCCAAGTCAAGAAATGACACCAAGACAATTACGAAGAATAAAACGAATGAGGAAAGCAATAGAAAGTCATCCCCGGCATTTCGCTCTGAAAAGGTGAAGAACTTAAAGGCGTTGTGTCTTGCAGTAACAAACTTACTCTCAATATCCATAATAAATTGGATAAAGACGTTGCGACTAAGTGAGAGACTAAAATAAATTAATTGCAGCAGTAAGTGAGTGAGTGAGTGAGTGAGTGAGAGAGAGAGAGGGAGAGAGAGGGAGGGAGAGAGAGAGAGGGAGGGAGAGAAAGAGAGAGGGGAGAAGAGAGAGAAAGAGAGAGGGGAGGAGAAGAGAGAGAAAGAGAGAGGGGAGGAGAAGAGAGAGAAAGAGAGAAGGGAGGAGAAGAGAGAGAAAGAGAGAGAGAGAGAGAGAGAGAGAGAGAGAGAGAGAGAGAGAGAGAGAGAGAGAGAGAGAGAGAGAGAGAGAGAGAG
>NC_091560.1:37030132-37035132 GCF_042767895.1 Penaeus vannamei
GAGGGAGGGAGGGAGGGAGGGAGGGAGGGAGAGATAGAGAGAGAGAGGCGAGGGAGGGAGAGGGAGAGGGAGGGAGGAAGGGAGAGGGAGAGGGAGAGCAGAGGGAGAGGGAGACAGAGGGAGAGGGAGACATTGAGGGAGAGGGAGACAGTGAGAGAGAGGGAGACAGAGAGCAGAGGGAGACAGAGGAGAGAGAGAGAGAGAGAGAGAGAGAGAGAGAGAGAGAGAGAGAGAGAGAGAGAGAGAGAGAGAGAGAGAGAGAGAGAGAGAGAGAGAGAGAGAGAGAGATTGGGGGGGGGAGGGAGAGAGGGAGAGGGAGAGAAAGAATCAAGATCCAAGTACCTATTTGGCATGCCCTTGATTCTGCCATTATTTCAAAGAAGAAAAAAAAACAAACACTTAAGAAAGCGGAGACCTTTACCAGAGTCTATGACATTTGAACAGAAAATTAATTTCCTTCAATGTTTACACACGATTAAAAAAAAAACGTTATCTATCACTTTTTTCGTACAGATTGTAACACCACAGTAAGGCATGCACATACAATTAAATATACACACAGGCTTTGAACTTGAAACTGAAACTTTAAAAGAACTAACGTAGGAAAAAAAACAAGGCCGCAATTTTAATATGCTAATGCTGACCTTTTATTTACGAATTACACAGAACAATCATGGTAAGAATACCTACACCATTACTACGACGCGAATAAGAATTTTCATTTTGGAGAAATTAGGAACGAATGAAATATTCATTTTGAATGTCATTACCACAGCCGTTGGCAGATGAAAAAAAAAACAAAAAAAACAGGGGTAGCACGGTAATGTACATTAAAACAGGGGGAAAATATGCACATCGGAGCCATTTCCAGTCCTCCAGGAAAGCGTATTTCCGGCGGCTTCCCCAGGCATTGCACAATACAAAGCCTTTTTAACGAGTTCCAGCCGGCTAATTCTTGACGGCTTCTGACTGACTCCATTTTGAATTTAAAAGCCCTGTTTTTTTAAGGACTTTTTTTTTTACATCTGGGGAGGCGGTTAGGCCTGTTCGTAGGTAGGGTTAAGGGAGGGATAAACTAAAGAGCATTAAGAAGTGTGTGTGTGTGTGTGTGTGTGTGTGTGTGTGTGTGTGTGTGTGTGTGTGTGTGTGTGTGTGTGTGTGTGTGTGTGTGTGTGTGTGTGTGTGTGTGTGTTAGAGAGAGAGAGAGAGAGAGAGAGAGAGAGAGAGAGAGAGAGAGAGAGAGAGAGAGAGAAAGAGAAAGAGAAAGAGAAAGAGAAAGAGAAAGAGAAAGAGAAAGAGAAAGAGAAAGAGAGAGAAAGAGAGAGAGAGAGGAGAATCCAAGAAAAAAAGACAAAAAGAGACAGAGCGACAAAGAGAAACAGACAAACAGACAAACAAACTGAGCGACTAAGAGAGAAAAGAACAGTCACCGCGGAGGCGCCCACGACGTACTACAATTCACCCCGCCAAACATCATTCGTTACCGCCCGCCCGCCCACCAACCCGCCCGCCCGTGTCCCTGCATATCCGGCCAACCTGCACATCCCAGCCGCTCGGTCAACATTCTCCCGCATACACAACACAAGACACGTGACCCGAATACCCAACAACCGCCAAAGTGACGTCATATTAATACGTCGATTGACTGCATCGGTAGAACCCGTAGTGTTCCTTATCTCGCTGAGTGGAGTAGCAAGGGGGGTGAGAAGGATGGAGGGAGGGAGGGAGGGTGGGTGGGAGAGGAAGAGGAAGGGAGGGAAGGAGGGTGGGTGGGAGAGAGAGAGAGAGGAAGAGGGAGGGAGGGTGGGGGGACAGAAAGGGAGAGGAAGAGGAAGGGAGGGAGGGAGAGAGAGAGAGGGAGAGATAGATAGACAGAGAGAGTGGAAAGAGAGAGGGAGAGATAGATACAGAGAGAGAGTGGAAAGAGAGAGGAAGAAGGGGAGAGGGAGGGAGAGGGAGAGGGAGAGGGAGAGGGAGAGGGAGAGGGAGGGAGAGAGAGAGAGAGAGAGAGAGAGAGAGAGAGAGAGAGAGAGAGAGAGAGAGAGAGAGAGAGAGAGAGAGAGAGAGAGAGAGAGAGAGAGAGAGAAACTACAACTATACCGTTTAACATTGAATATCCTGATGTATCTGAACCCAAATATGTGTAAGATATCATGAAATAACGTTGAAGTATTTTTTTTCGCTTAGTCAAACCTTGCATTTTTCTTGGGAGTCGCCAAGTCAGCATGTAATCAACCTTTCTTGTCTCTTTTACTGCTGACCCTCTTCGTCACAAAGTTTATACAAATAGATGTACACGCCTAGCTAGGCCTATTCTCTCTTTCCTCCCTCCCCCCTCCTTCCACTTCTCCCCTCCCTCCTTCCACTCTTCCCCTCCCTCCTTCCACTCTTCCCCTCCCTCCCCCTTCCTCCTTCCACGCTTCCCCTCCCTCCCCCTTCCTCCTTCCACTCTTCCCCTCCCTCCCCCTTCCTCTTCCCCTCTCCCTCCCTTCCCCCTCCTTTCTCTGCAGCTCCACCTTTGCTAATTGAATCCCCTGCCGCGGCTTCCCGGCGCGATCCCAGTCCCCGAGACAAGGGGCCGAGGAAAACCAGGGGGGGGGCAGGGGCCGAGGTACACCACTATGAAGGGACACCACTGATAAGGGACACCGAGGGCCGGGGATGACCGCCAGCGAGCGTGAAAGGGAGTGATGACCCGCCCGTCCGCCCACGAGTGGTGAACTGTCCAAAATGAGAGAGAGACCCGCGCGACGCCTTCGGACTGATCGCTTTTTCGTCCTCACCAAAACACGCCATCGATTCCCACGCGCCGCGGCCTGGGGGAATTCTGCTCTTGACCCCCTGTCTTCACCCATTGTCCCAGCGTGACTTCCAGGACAGGACTTAATCCTTCTATCCACCACCCATCCCCCGCTCTTTCCCTCCTTCCCTCCCTCCCTCTCCTCCGCCCTCAAGGTTAACAGCTGATCGATCTCACTGCGTGCCGACCGCTATCCCCCCCCCCCCCCCGCATCATCATCCGCTGATATCGCACGTCTCACGGCCACCACATCACACCACAATACCCACACCACATCGCCGCCAAAATAACTCCTCACTCTCTTTTATAACGAGCCATTTAAGGGCAAGCGTTAGAAGGAAATCATAAGCTCTTTGCATTTATAATCGTGCCGGCATGCTGTCACGCTCTACATGCACACACACACACACACACACACACACACACACACACACACACACACACACACACACACACACACACACACACACACACACACACACACATACACACACACACACACACACACACCCTCGTCTGCCTTGGAATCCCCGCATCCGGAACCACCAAGGCTTCATTTCCTTTCCTTTAACCAGTTACCTACGGTTGAGAACAGAACATCTTTCAAAACTAAATAAAAGAAAATAATAATGACAAAAGAATAAAAAAACGAACTTTAAGAGAAAAGATCAGAACACCGGAAAAAAATGCATTCCCATCTTCCCCGCTGCGATTCCTTCCGACAAGGACCGAAACAAAATCAATGGCCTCGAACCGACCGCTTCCCGACACGTGCATTTCCCCGCAGATCCTCCCGTCGACGACCTGACCTTGGATCTATATTTCCAACAATCGCAAATGTCCCTCGGCGATAACGTAAAATAACAAGACGAGTAAATAATCAACAAATATAACAATCTAACAATGTACACTTTGGATGATCCTACCTTTAATTTATAGAAATAGTTACAACACAGGTTTAACAAAGAAACTGCACAGTCATACAAGCCGTATAATTCAACGTTATAAATGCCATTGTGTGTTGAATTGATTTAATCCAAATCGCCCAACGTTAAACATCACCGACAGTTATGAAATATTCCCGATAAATCCTACGGTACAAAATATCCTTAACAATATCCATGGCGATTTTATAATACCAAACACACGAAAATAAAAATCACGAAACACGATGACGAAATCGTACCCTATTCTCTCCCCCCCCCCCCTATCAAATAAGATAGATTGAGAGATAATTGACTCAGCTGTGAGTGAGTACTAACATGCTGACGTCAATATGTTGGGGTCAAAGTCGGGGCAGAAAGGAACAGGCCAAGCTACCGCAACATCCCGCAGGTTTATAAGTATGTGCCTCTACCAATACGTCCCCTATGTCCACTTAGATAATGTCCACTTAGATAATGTCCACTTAGATATGGGACCAACTTTGTCTTTGGCTTTTAATCGATTCGGATTCAGACGAGAGAGCTTAATTTAAGACTTTGGCCTTATTAAGTTAAGACACGCGTAGCAGGTGGACAGAATGACACATTCCTTATAAGAATGACTTACAGAATGACTAATCCCTGACTTACAGAATGACTTATTCCCTGACTTACAGAATGACTTATTCCCTGACTTACAGAATGACTAATTCATTGACTTACAGAATGACATTCCCTGACTTACAGAATGACTTATTCCCTGACTTACAGAATGACTAATTCATTGACTTACAGAATGACTAATTCATTGACTTACAGAATGACTAATTCATTGACTTACAGAATGACTAATTAATTAACTTACAAAATGACTAATTCATTGACTTACAGAATGACATTCCCTGACTTACAGAATGACTTATTCCCTGACTTACAAAACGACCTATTCCCTGACTTACAGAATGACTTATTCCCTGACTTACAGAATGACTTATTCCCTGACTTACAGAATGACTTATTCCCTGACTTACAGAATGACTTATTCCCTGACTTACAGAACGACCTATTCCCTGACTTACAGAATGACTTATTCCCTGACTTACAGAGTGACTAATTCATTGACTTACAGAAGGACTGATTCATTGACATACAGAATAAGTTATTCCCTGACTTACAGAATGACTTATTCCCTGACTTACAGAATGACTTATTCCCTGACTTACAGAAGCACTTATTCCTTGACTGATTCCCTTCACTTAATTCCATATTCTAACAAT
>NC_091560.1:37040132-37056952 GCF_042767895.1 Penaeus vannamei
GCAACCACACATACATCTCTAAAACCGGACATCTTAGGACTGAGACATCGATCAGGTTCCTCAGGCTTAAGATGTCAGTCTGCCTCTTTATTATAACCAACAAAAGGGAGAAAAAACAAGGAGGATATTTCTTCTTTTTACCTCTGATGTGTTTGTCATTTTAACCAACAAAAGGGAAAAAAGCAGAATGCGATGAAAGGAGAACTGAAATTCGCTCCCGGAATTATTAAATGTGGAAACGAAAACACCAAAAGAAAAATTCTGCTTCTGTCGTCTGTTTGTTTTGGTTATATTATGTTGACATTTGGGAAAGCTAGTACATGTGGATATTTTTATCCAATATCTACTTTCTGAAAAATCAAAGATATGGAAATCGTCTCATGATATTCATAAAATTAAGTTAATTAACATTTTTATATTTTGCGATTGTAATAAATATAGGGAAATTCATACTTCTATATGGCATACTTTATTGATGTGAAAAATTATAGTAACATTAAAAAAGAATGAGTATCTGAATTTAGTAGTAGCTCATCAATTTGCAAACAATGATATTTTGTGGTTATTTAACAACAAATGAATCGCAATGTTTACATTTTATTTACGTGTTAAGTATTGTAAAAAAATGTATGCATTTTTTCATTAGATCAGCTAATAGTCATAAATTTTATTCATTTGTAAACAAAAAAAGGATTTCAGCTTATTTTTTTTCTTCTTTTCTAAACTTAATATAGTTTAACAATTTCTATCAATCTTGTCTATGACAATTGTATATATGAAGCGATCACGTAATTTCAGATCCGAGTCCAGACTCGATGAGAAGCCTTTCCTAATCGTAACATCAATTACTTTTTTCAGAATGAGGCACCTCCTGAGGAAATCGGCTGCCGTGATCCCAAGACAAAAGTTACCATTTTTTTCATTTCGCTTCTTGTCATCAACGTCAATAAAACGTCACGAAACGGAGTCAACTGCTCCGCCCGACGAACACTACGATGTGGTCGTGTCGGGCGGCGGAATGGTGGGCTTTGCCGCCGCCTGCGTTCTCGGTGAGTGAATTGATATTAAGAGATGTTGAAATAAAGATTAGATATGTAAACTGCTTCCACACTTCCACTGCCCTGTCGTTAAACTGGTAAAGAGTACCATTCTTAAGCTGTATCACTTTAGCAACTAGAGTTTGTAGACTCGGTCATTGACTGTCATATGTTGAATTAGTCTAGGTACTTTTTCAGAATACCTTTGCATAATTGAAACTGATGATTTTGGTGGTAAATTTGGAACGCTTCTCGAGATTAAACAATTTGTTCGATTTCTATTGTTTTAATTCATTTGATTCTGGTGTTCGTTTCCATCAAAAATGGCTAGAATGTCTTTTCCATACCAGAGTCGTGCCACTCTTAATATCATGCATGTGAAGTTAGGAATTCTTGATCGCTGCTATAATCACAGAGCCAATTATATCACTATATTGTTTAATGCAATATATTGTCCAATGCCCCCCTGCCCAGTAAAACTAAGAATCCTCCATGTATTCATGGCAGAAGAGAGTGTTGGGCAGACTCGGCATCGAGTGGTCCTGCATGTAGGTCTTTGGTACAAGAATTATATTGCATAATAATATATAATGATAATGATAATAATATATAATCATATTAATATAAAAATATATATAATTTTATACATATTCATATACGATTATATATGCCCCATGTTGGGGTGGCTAAAGCCCCCACCACCCCCGCCCAAGAAAACAAAGAATACCCTACATATTCACAGCAGGAGAGAGCGTCGGACAGAGTCAGTATCGGGTGCTTCCACATGCCGTTTGTACGTAGGCGTAGCACTGTACATTTAGTCACTTCAGTGAAAATAGACCTTACAACATACCTATGCAGAGGAGGGGCTGGGGTGAGAGCTGTCGATATCAATGGAGCAGCTTGTGGGATCGGGTGCATCAGAGGTCTACGTGAGCATGAGAGACACGACAGCCAGGGCAGCACTCCGTGTTCACGTAATAGTTTCAAGCTGACCTCATCGTCTTCAAAATAATTTTTTATAACTTGGCATGGTGAAACTAATTTGAAAACTGAATTTCATAGCTTCTATTTTAGCTAATGCTCATTCATTGGCTGTTTCCTTGTGCCATGTTTCCCAATTGGCTATTAGATTAACCGCCAAACAATTGGCCAATGAAATCGTGGCACTGGCGAGATAACAGGAACAGTTTGGGTATGAAAGACCCAGTGCATGCACAGTGGAGAATTTGCTCACTATTCCCTCAGTGATCGTGTGAATCTTACCTTCTCTTAATATTATTTTTATTTATTTTGATAATTAAATTAATTTATTTTTCATTTGCGAAACGTTTATTTAATGAAAACTGATCATTAATTGATTATCTTTAAGGCTATAAGGATAGTTCTCTTTGATTCTATAGTTGTGCCTTTTTTCAATAATACCATTTTAGTATAGGTGGGTTTATCTCACTCTGTACAATCCAGTTATATTAGAATATACCTCCCCATTAGCAAAATCTTGTCCCTGAGAGTAGGGTTGGGTATGAAAGGTACCAGGGTAATTGCTGTCCCCTCAGTGACCCTTATTCCTGGTAGGTTGCTGCCCTCCAAGACTTGCAATGGAATATAAAGTATCATTCACATATTCACAGAAGGCTAGAACATACAATCAACTTGCAGGAGTGTCTGATGCTGAGTCTGTTCTATGCTCTATCCTGCTGTGAATATGTGGAGGATTCTTCGTTTTCTTGGGTAGCAAAGAATCCAACACATGTATTTGCATTTATCATATACCTACATATCTATTGCAAGGGGGGCTCTGGTGGATCTCCCTGCCTGAGACTACAAAGAATAACCCACATATGTACAGCAGAATGGAGCAATAACACGTCACTTAGGTTTAGGAATGCACCCAGAGTAGTAGCTTACTAAATTGTGATATGGTTAGATGATATACTGATTTGATGGTGGGGTATTACATATAATCTTCATCCAGGTTAGTAATTCATCACTCCAAGGGTGTATCGTGCTGTGTTCACCCAGCATTTTGGTGGAGCGCTCTATCTTGCCATGGATATGTGGAGGGCAGGAGTTAGGGGACAGCAATCCACCCAGGGGAGGTTAAAGGTCACATTCCTCTGCACTAGACCGTATGGTAACTTATAATATCATTATTATAATGATGCATTCTGTGTATATTATTCATGTGGTTAATCTTTACGTTATGGATGTACAAAGTTGGGAAAAATTGAATATGATATTCTTGTAGAGGACAAATAGTTGCACACTTTCAGGACAAAAAATAATCTGCAGACACAAATGGTAATGCCACAAAAAAGAAAAAAGTTTGCGGAAAGTGCCACTTTCAGCCTAAGTCCACTTGGTGCTCCCTAGTTTTAGCTTTATCCTGCCGTGCATACAGAGTAGAAGACAATGTTTCCCGGTGGGTGTTGGGGGCAGAGCCTCCATCAACCCTCTCCTCGCTTCGGGCAAGCCCAGTCACGGCAACTTAGATTGATCTGGCGAGTGCGTCCAGACTGTAAAGAATTACCATTCATATTTTAGTCTTTAATTTCCATGATACATTTCATGTCCTGTTATCAGGGCCAAGAAGTGAGGGTTTAGGGGGTAGATAGTAGAGAGTGAAAGGAATTCACCGATACCACAATCCTGATTGGGCATGCTGTTATTTATTCTAGACACTTACCATATTCAAATATACATGTGTAATTGTGCATAATAGCTACCCATGGCCAATCATGAGGTTACTATTCTTGATAGATTCCTCAACTTTCTGTTACTCATATATGTAGGATTTATGCAGCTTAATTCCGACCTAACTCCACAATTTGGCCCTGATAGTTGGGAAGGGAAAGAATGTAATCATGTATGTTAGCTGCTGTCCGAGGGGGAAGCAAGTAGGCTCTGACAGTCAGTCATTGTGGCTCTGTTATGTTGGACCATATTGTAGACCATCTATTACACAGCACAAGTATCAAGTGGGTTTCAATAGAACATAGTCTGTTTTGAAAGCCATTGTGGGTGTTATTTATCTACAATGTCCTGGAATCCAGTTTATGCCTTTTTTAAGACTTCAATGCAATCTTGTAAATGAGGTATAGTAAGCAATTCTAAATGGTGAACATATAGGATATCTTGAAACCATATTCATTGTGACAAATGTAGACAAGGTATGAATGAGAATGAATATCTTCACAATACGAGATGTATTTTCTGATGAAACTACATTCAAAACATGTTAAATACATCTCATGTACTGTGAAGATATTCATTCTCATTCATACTTTTTCTACATTGGGAATTACTAGGAAGTATTTTTGTACCTTATGTTTCTCCCTTAAATTTTACCTGACATAGACAGTTATTTATCAGTGTAATTGATAATACACATACTTAAATTTTGAAAGTAGATTATATTTTATCAGGGTTTATGTATATTCTCATGAAAAGTGATTATAGTTTAAAGGTTTGGTTAAGTAATAATCATAATAGTTACCCCTTGGATTTGATGTTACCCCCCCATGGATGTTATAGTGATAAACTTGTTTCCCATGGTGACAGAGCAGCCATGGTTGCCTACCATCTGTAACCAAAATGTTGGCGTAAATGGTCACTAGTCCAGGGAGGTTTCAAAGGAAAATTTCCCCATTATCTTTCCCCTCCACTGATGTGATTCATACTTCATTTGTATTGAAAGTTCCATATGAGAGTGACAACACTAGAGGATGTGGCAGCCTAGAAGTAATTTAGATTGTGCCATTCTGCAAATCCTGACCTTTACTAACTTCCAGGCCACAGCAAGAGGCTGAGTGACCGTCGTATTCTGCTCTTAGAAGGAGGCCCTAAGAAACCATGGAGCCTCCCCAAAGAGTACAGCAACCGTGTGTGTGCACTCAGTGGCCATACTCAGCGGTTGTTTGAGAAGCACGGCATATGGGAGCACATAAAGAGCATGAGGGCACAGCCAGTCCGTAGGATGCAGGTATGGAGTATTGGGAAAGTTTTTTTTGAGAGAATGGAACAATTAGGGGATGGCAATGGCTAGGTCTGAAATGGGTGTTTTTTGTAGAAAGTAAAGAACTATAAAGTTTATATCAGAATATTATAAATCCTTGCATGGCTGTTTTTTTATTAGAAATATAGTATGTAGTTCCTTATTTTGTATTGTAAATTGACAGAATTTGATGTACTGTAATTTATTAATTAGATTATCTATGTTGTTAAGGGTAAGCAGTTCTCTAGATAAAGAATCCTCTCACTTAGTAGTGGATGTGGATGATCCTTGTTTTTCATCTTATATGGATTTATTTGCATTTATAGGTTATGATGAATATTCTTTCAGCTGTTTTATTACATTTTTTAAAAAGAAAATTGCAGTGGCTATTATTTACAGGTGTGGGAGTCCTGTTCTGAAGCTATGATTACATTTGATGAAAAAAATCATGATGAGGTTGTAGCTCACATCGTAGAAAATGACGTGATCCTTCAAGCAATTAAAAATCAGGTGCCGAATCATGTTGAGGTAGGTTTCTGATGGAATAGTTGTACTTGAAATATTCATTAGGTAAGGGCATTTGCCAAAATGCCTTACAGTTGACTATAATTTTTATCTGTCGTTGAACATTTGGATCTCCAAAACTAAGATATAGATACCATTAGATGCATGGTTTTTATATTTTGACATAAAATGTAATCTCACAAAATATGTTGCAGGTCCAGTTTGACAGTAAAGTCGATGGTTATGGTCTGCCGCAGGATTCCTCCTCCCATGTCACAATTTCTCTTGCTGGTGGCAAAACAATATCAACAGATCTCTTGGTAAGTCTTTACAACAAGCCATGATAAGACTTTTATTTCTTTATCCTAAGGCTCAGCATTGAAGGATAGACAAGTAGCATTGCTGTGAGTTACTTTTCCCCATAAAAGATTGGGAGTACTGTGTTAGTCTCTTCCAATTTGGTGAATTATTTAGAGTTTAAGTTTTCATACCTTTACAAATGTTTTTCTCAGAATTTACTTTTCTTAATAGAGACTGGTTGATTGTATTGATTAATGATTGTACATTTGTTTATTAATAGTTTTTATGGTATGGTAAAATAGGATCTAATTAGTAGCAATGAATTTCTTATACGCATCTCTTCAGCAATGCAGATTCTGCAATACTGCTTTTAAAAAGCAAACAGCCTCAGTTAATTGTTTGTGTCATTTTGATAATTCTGTACTTGAAACAATCCAACACCACCTAATTGACCCCATTTTTCTCATGAGATTGGTGCAGATGGAGCAAAGTCACTGGTCCGGCAAACAATGGGCAGCCAGTATCTAGGCTGGGAATACGACCAGATGGGAATTGTAGCCACACTTGAGTTGTCTGAGGTAATTATGAAGTTCCTTATGACAGTTCTTACTTATTTGAATATCATTATAATGAAATATAATTATAACCTCACTCTCCTCACTCTGAAATTATTGGATAGTTTAGAATTGTATCAATCTATGTATTTTGTACATGCAAAGGCTACATTTCTTTTTTTCTTTTTCTTTCAGCCCTCTGACAACAGTGTAGCATGGCAGAGATTCCTGCCTACTGGACCAGTTGCCTTGTTACCAGTAAGTGTTTTTTACTACCATTAGTGATCAGCAAGTTTATTTTGTCATTGCTGTTATATCTGATCTTTCAATCGAACATTATTTGGTTTCTCCTCATATAGTGTCATTTTTATCAAATTTTCTTTTTATTTATTATGCATTCTTCATTTCAAGCTCTCAGATGATCGCAGTTCATTGGTTTGGTCGACAACAAAAGACAGTGCCAAGACTTTGTTAAATCTCCCAGAAGAAGAATTTACAGATGCCCTCAACAGGGCAATAGTAAGTATAGAAATCTTTTTCTTTTTAACCAAACTACAGCTGTTGATCTGTTGATTGTATGTATTTTTATTTATTTATTTATTTATTATTATTATTTTTTAATTTCATGTTTTTTTGTTGCTGAGATGGCTCCATAAGTGCTGTCACCCATGAATCAGTTATTAGGCTACCTGATCTCACTTATTTACAAATTTTTAGATAGAATTTATTTTTAGTTTATTATTGTTATTATTGTTTTAACAAGAGAATAGTAATGATGTATTTTTAATGTTTTTATTTTCATTTAGACTACTGTTAGTGATAATGTTATCAATAATGATATCAATAATAATATCAATAATAATGAAGAAGTTTAGAATAATGAGGATAGTAGTACAATTTTTTTTTCTAATCCCAAAAATATAAGGAATGGCATAAATAAGGTCAGGGGAGCCTACTCATTGACTCCTTGGCAACTGAACACTTGTGGAGGAATCTATTTATAATAAAGAAGAGAAAACCATAATAGACAGAACTTGTAGCTAGCAGCTCTTGGTTAGTGGGTCTTTATAAGTGTATATTCTCAATGAAAATATTTTGTTTACATCTTGTATTAATGTATTAATTCCTTGGAGATAGGTATACTTTTATTTTTTTTAAATTTTAAGTAAATATTTTACATAAAAAATACAATAGTTATAAAGAAAGTCTGAAAATATTTGTTTATAATTTATGGACATGGGCTGTGGCTGATATTTGTGCATGATTAATATGGGGCCTTCTCCTCCCTTTCTATGTTTTTTCTGTCCACATGTAAAATTTTGTAAGAATTAAAGAATGAAAATGCCCTAATTTACTATGTATTATTGGTTGTATTTATAAAGTACAGTGTCCAGAAGTATCAGTATGTATCATAAATGTCTTTTGTCATGTCCAGGGTTTTTGTCTTTTGAGTAAATGGGGTAATTGGGAAATCAGAGAGAGCATGTGTGTAAACAACCATAGGCCAGTCATGCTCATTGTCCGAGGTCAGGTAACAAACTGAACTTGTTCTCATATCTGGTGTAGTTTCAGATAGTGCATGAGTAATTACATCCCACATAGATTCCAAACTTTCAGTGAAAACCCAAACTGTAATATTACAGGTGAAGAGTTAATGATCCATTGTCGAAGTAGTTTGCACTAAGTCTTTCAAGCAAAGATTAGTGTCACATGAAATCATGTTTGAAGAAATAAAGCAGAATGGAGAAGATTCTTTTGTTGCTTCTTTCATACAAGAAAATATAATTCTGAAGATCTTTTGCATCATCTCTCCATAGCAGAGAATGAAAATGGTGTAGGAAATTAATAATTAGATGTTTTCCTTTTCTTATACTTTCCAGTATTTACAGATTATTGATATATGATTTATAGATATGTTGTCAGAATACCAGCACAGATGAAAAAATTGTGGAATACGTATATACTTGTTAAAAGAGGTTTAAATTGAATAATGTAAATTTGAAAATTTTGCAGTAGGATGCTTTACTTTAAGTTTTGATTTCAGAAAAGTAATTAATCATCATTTATTACAAAGATATTTTGTTGGAGAAAGAGGATATTTTTTGTGTCTTATGCTTTAAGACAGGGAACTAGTTATAGGAAAATGCTGGCTGATTGATCATTACAGTATCTTGATTAGTTAGAATGAAGCTCTTTTCTTTCTTAGTTATTACATATATATTAAAGTCTGTTTGTAGCCATTCCATAAAATCAAGTATTCCAGTGAATGTGATATTTTCCCTTTTGTTTTTGTTCTATTTTTCTTGAAATTTGTCAACTTTGCAACAAAGTGTTCAAATATGTAATAAAAACCCGAATGTCTTAAATTGAATCAGTGACCAAAAATTACCTATTGGCATGTTATTTTATTTACTAATCAGCATATTTACATAAAGTCTAACCAGAATCCTCTATCTTTCTCACCAGTGGGACAACTCAAGCACAGACCAAACAGTCCAGGCAGTACATGAAAAATGGACGAACTTGCTGGATGTCATCATTCCAAGTCAAGGCGCAGATGTCCGTCAGCTGCCCCCTAGCGTGAGCGCAGTTGTCCCCGGTAGCAGAGGTGCTTTCCCTCTAGGCCTTGGTCATGCAGTTCACTATGTTGCTCCGAGGGTGGTGCTTATTGGGTGAGTTTTTGTTGGATTGTTTGGTTTGATCGATTCTGTACCATCATCGTCATTAGCAGTAGTATTATAGTCATCATCGTTGCATGCTTCATATGCCCATTGTTTAAGGGGAAAAATACATGTATAGTATTCTAGTGCAGCAGATATAGGTTTTGGAAAGTGCTTGTTTGTTCTTATTGTTTTGTTTTACAAAAGCAGGGAGAAATGATGTGTTGGATTGTAAGTACATTTTGCTTATATCAAAGTATATTATACAGATAAAGGAAATATGAAGTAATTGAGCATATCACAGATGCATATACAAACTGTATTGATGTTATTTTTGGTAATCTCATTTTACATAGATGGAAAGTATACTTATGGTGCTTTTATATCTTCTCTTAATTTCTCACTTTGGGATGGAACAGTCAAGCCCAAGAAATTTTCACTAAAAGGGATTTCCTGTTCTAATCTTAAAGGCTGAATTTGACTGAAGGACATATATGGTTTACTTTATCAGATTCAGTAGATAGTATTGTAAATGTCTGAAAATGTAAGCACTGTGAGGCTGTAAGGATAATCTGAAAGATTTTATAGAATAGGAATAAGTCATCTGTAAGTATGCTATGGAATTTTGATATTAAGATATTTGCATATTTACTTGAACATATAATTATTTTTAGGACTTATTTCATTACTTAAATATCTGTATCTATTCATTCTTGTAATGATTTGTGTATTTATTCATCTATTTATTTATGCCTTTGTTTATTAAATATTCATGGTTCTTACAGAGATGCTGCACACAGGGTACATCCTTTGGCAGGGCAAGGTGTTAATTTGGGTTTTGGAGACGTGGCAGCACTGCTAGAGACTTTGGAGAAAGCAGTCCTTTTGGGAGCTGACATAGGTAAGCAGATTTTACATACATATTTACAGAAAGTTTGCTATATGCTTTCACTGCCAGTGGATGGTAACCCTGGCCATTTCTTGCCTACAGGGGGTAATTTAGAAGCAAAATTAAACAGACAGTCATAATTTGTCTGATGTCATACCAAACAGAAGAATAACTATAGTAACAAATTGTCATTTTGCAATTTTGTAATTTCTTTGACTTTGGTCTTTTCCAAAAGTAAAGGATCAATTTCCTACATGACATAGCTATGTTCTTTTTATTTAGTGGAATTCCATTTAACATGTGAGATTCCACCTCTGAAAAAAGAGGAAGAAAGAGCAGGTTAAGTAACTTAAATAGATTTTCACTACATATTTTTTTTTATCAGTGGTATTCTTTTCCTTTTTTACTCTTCACAGGTGATGTAAGAGAACTCTACAAATATGAGAGTGAACGGCAGAAGCACAACATGGCAACTATGGCCTCTATTGATGGGCTTTACCGTTTGTATTCCACCACTGCCACACCAATTGTCCTTCTCAGATCGCTTGGCTTATCAGCTGTCAACACTCTCTCTCCCCTAAAGGTAAGGTTGAGGGAAACCAGTTGATTGTATTCATTGTTAGGATTGTTGACTGGGAGATGATTGATGGCATCCATTATTTTGATTGTTGATTGATTATTAACAATTCAGAACCAGGACCTGTCTGGAGATGTCAGGTCAGCAGATGCAAGATGTAGCCCCCACAAACTCGTTTACCTCCCCCGCCATACCATCAACACCCACCCCACCCCCAACTTTTTACCAGTCTGTCCATGCTGCTATGATAACTCCTTACACACAATCACCCTTGTTTTAGTATGCTTCTATTTCAAACATGCCAACAAAATTCATTGCGATTATGTGACCAGTTTCAGTTTATGTCGTTATCAGATAACAATTGATGAAGATAAAATCTAAACTGGTCAAATACATTGCTTTTAAATTGACTGCTGGAAAAGGATAAGTTGCATGAAGGCCAGCATTTAGGGATTAATAAAAAAAAATTCTATTACTGTTATTGATTATGTGTTTATCATAATGACATGTAAATATTAATCAGATAATGAGTTTCCAACAACAATGCATAAAAATTAGGTACATCAAAAAATTATTCAGAAATTGCTTATTTACAAAGTCAATATTGTTTCAGCAGCTAGCCATTTTTTCCTAGTTTCTCAAGCTATTGTTCATTCCATAAATCATGTGACATTGGAAGACAAATAATTTGGTTCCATTACTATTGGTAAGATGATATAAAAGTATTTTTTATTCTTGTTTTGTTTAGCTATATAGTTTCATTACAATAAGGATGAAAGAAAGTTAAAACAAAAAGATTTTGTGTTGTAGGGCCTGTCATGTGGGAAACAGTAAATTAGAAATATGAAAGTAGAAAATGTTTATTTATTGTTCATTAAGTTCATGAGCATTCCTTTAAAAAAAATGGGATTTGTTGAAATGGGTAGTGTCTAGTCTGAAAAGTTTGAATTACACAATAGAAAGAAAATGCAAAACAGGGAATGCAAATGTGGTTTATATGATGCCATACACTTAACCCAATGTTGACGAGAAAATGGTGTGTTCCCTTTGGCAATGCTTGGTTAAATGTTTCTGCAAATAGGTGGCTCTGCCAGTGCTTAGTCACAGGAGTCAATTAGTAGATCTTGCAACCTCACTTTTCCTTGAAAAAGTGGAAAAATGCCTTTTTTTACTAATGCTATCAATATTGACACATATTTGTTATAAACATTATGATCACTATATTGTTACTGACATTACTAACAGCAGTATTAAATATTAGAAAATATCGAAAATCAAGGAAAAGGGTAAACTTGGGAGACAGGTAGTTTGTGTAATTGGCTCATTGGTGACAGTATTTGTGGGGCCATCTATATGTAAAAACAATTACTAAATTCAACACATACAGTGGGCAATGGCATGTACATACATGCGATGCCTGGCAGCTTGGGGTTAAAGAATTAGATAGTTTACAAGTAAACTTTCAGTGACGTAACAGTTCGTGTATGCGTGAGTCAAGACAGAACTTGGCTAAAGCCAGTTGTGAGTAAAATGTCTATACAAGGAGCTTCATTTTAAAATAATTCCTGGATAAGAAAACAGAGATGAAAATACAAATGACTAGTATCTGTAGTAGTAATATTGGTCTTTCAGATCAAATATTTGAAAATATTAATATGATAGATCCTACATTTGTTAATGGAGAATAAGATAGTTATAAAGGGAAAAAAATAATCTTTATTGACATATTAGACAAATACGCTATTAGAGTGATTATAAGTACCAGTGCTAATTGCTGTAAACATATCTCATTCTGTGGTCAAAAAAAAGTCAAGAAAGAGGGAAAAAAATATAAATAGGATATCTAGAAATAGTGATAAGGCAAGTTGATATTATTTTATTATTAACAACGTTTCTTCTTTTTCAGAGATACATAATGAAGCATGCAGAGAGCTAAGGGCCAACAGCAGCAGTTGTAAATTATTATGTGATATTTAGAAATGTTTATAGATTGAAAAGTGTACATAATATTGAAAGTTTTTCATTGTCAATAAAATATGAATCCAGGGGGAAATTTTTGTAACATACTGAAACATGAAATAGTACTAAGAAAGGTTGAACTATCATTAATAACTGTAAAAAGAATATCCTGGGCTCATCAATATTGTTCATGTTAATATGATTATTTTTAAACATCCTATCATTCTACTGCAGGTTTTAGGCCTGTATCAATAGTGTGTGTGTGTGTTTGTGTGTGTCTCTCTGTCTCTCTCTGCTTGCCTGCCTACCTGCCTGCCTGCCTGCCTGCCTGCTTGCCTGCTTGTGCTTGTGTGGCTGGCATCTGTGTATGTGAGTGTGTATGTGTATTTCTGAGTGTGTGTGCTTGTGCATGCGTGGTGTACGTCAGGCAACAGGGCAGTGTTATACAGCTTACAACACACTATCCACAAAAGTTTACCATAATTATAGATTTTATATAAAATAAACATAAATCATGAAAGTGCTTGTGCTACTGTAATACTTTTGCCAGAAAAAGAAAGCTAGTTTTTCGAAAGATGCAACTCTCATAGTGAATGTTGGCTTACAAAGTGACTCTTACAAAGTAGTGTATATGCCACTCACTAAAGCAGGACCATACAGTTTTGTTTTCTGCTATTAGGGGGACCTACATGTACTGCATGGCCTACACACATCCTTATAAAACTAGCACAAACCGACAGACGCAGACACACATATATACATATGCACACACACACACAAACACACATATTCACGTATGATCAAGCACACACGCACGCACGCACATGCAAGCAAGCAAGCAAGCAAGCAAGCAAGCAAGCAAGCAAGCACGCACGCACGCAGGCACGCAGGCACGCAGGCACGCAGGCACGCAGGCACGCACCCCCCCCCCCACACACACACACACACACACACCCACACACACACACACACACACACACAACCACACACACCCACACACACACACACACACACACACACACACACACACACACACACACACACACACACACACACACACACACACACACACACACACAGACAGTACATTACAGTGCATCATTGCAGCACAGCTCTTACATGTTAAATTAAGTAATAGGTGGTCTATGCTAACCATGGGCTATGTGTATAGTTCATGAAAAAAATAGGAAGTGAAGGAGTAAGTAAAAAAAAAAAAAGAAGAAAAAAAAAAAGAGTGGGACTTTATGAGCCGGGACAAGAAATAAAAAAAACACAAAGGACTGAAGACTTATTTAATTGGAGGGTGAGATTTCTCCAAGTAAAGCAATTATACTATCGGAACCAAAATGTAGAGACAAAAACATTAATCTTGCAGCCAGAAGGAATACCGAAAGATTAAATAGAAATAATTTATACAAATATTGATGGTTTATCTTCAAAGTTACTAGAACTAGAGACAATAATTGAACCGAATGAACCAGATGTAATATGCATCACTAAATACAAACTGGATCCCTCCATAGACGATGTAACACTATGAGTTAAAGACTATAGTATTTGGAGAAAAGATAGTGCAGATGGAAACGGACTGGGATAGCAATATTAACAAGGAAAGGAATTCTTACAAAGGAGTCCGAAAATCAAGAGCCCATTGCGGAACTGAAGGTAACTGGAGTAGAAACAAACGGGGTTAACATAATAACCGCAGTATGCATGCCACCTTATACATCGGTGTGGTCACAAGAAAATTGCCAAAAAGCTAATTAAAGGGACCGGAAGAAGTGTTGCAATTTTCGGAAACCAATGCAAAAGAAATTCTTATCACGGGATATTAATAGCAAAATCGACTGGGAAAGTTTCGATCCTTGAGCGCAAACACATTCGCGGAAAAGTAAATTACTAGAAGTCATAAGTGAGTATTGCCTTTTCCAGAATGTAATGGTAAGAGGGCTAGATATACCGTCTATGCTTGACCTAATATTCACAAAACATAACGGTGATATTATATCGAGTACTGTCCTCCTTTAGGAAGAGCGACCATGTAGTGATTAAACTAAAATACTGTCTGCTACAGGAAAAACTTATCGTAAGCAAGGAAAGAAAGAACTACAATTGCAAGAGGTGCTTATAGAAATCTTAAAGAATTCTTTAATAGCATAAACTGGGCCGATCAGAATATTGATGTTCAGTAATCAACATTTTGTGAAATCTATAAAAAAAGGAGTAAAAAAAATTGTCAAAATTCAAAACAATCAAGAAATGGCCAAAAATGGTTCAATGACAAATGCAAGAAAATGAGAGAAAACAAGCTGCTCCCCTAGAAAAGATTAAGAAAGCTCAGGCAGCGTATGGAAGATATAAAGTAGGAAGAAACAAGTATACCTATACCAGGAGGAAGGCGAAATTAGACTTTGAGAAGGATATAATCAAATGTACAAAACCAAAACTCTTCATTAACTACATAAATAGTAAAACTAAGAGCAGATTCAAATTAGCGCCATCAAACACAATAACTATTCTAAGGAGGAAGAAATATGTAAAATCCTAAATGATAAATTTCAGTTTGTTCAGGATCCAAACGTTAAGGACATCGAAAATATCACCCTCAAAAAGAATGAAATAAAAGGTTTACTAATATGATTAGACAAGACCAAAGCAGAGGGACCAGATGAGATTTCTAACTGGGTTCTCCGGGAATGCGCCAAACTGTGTACTCCTTTATTGTTAATAATCCATTATTATTATTATTATTATTATTATTATTATTATTATTATTATTATATACTATATATTATATATATATTATATATATATATATATATATATATATATATATATATATATATATATATATATATATATTGGATTATTAACAATAAAGGAGTACATAGTTCGGCGCATTCCCGGAGAACCCAGTTAGAAATCTCAACTGGGCACTCTGGTTTATATATGTCTCTCTCTCTCTCTCTCTCTCTCTCTCTCTCTCTCTCTCTCTCTCTCTCTCTCTCTCTCTCTCTCTCTCTCTCTCTATATATATATATATATATATATATATATATATATATATATATATATTCATATATATACACATATATGTATGTATATATTCATTATATATGCATATATAAATACAAATATATTCTGTAGTTATGCATTTTTGTGTGTGCATACGTAGATAAATAAAAAAAAAAAAAGATGGAAATGACATGACATTCAGAAATCGCTTCACACCTTGAGCCCCGAGTCAGGAACCGCCGTGAATCATGTCGGGTTCAGAAGTGAGCGCTGAATGCTCGCAACAACTCAGGAGCGACACAACTCTACGGGGAAATCACCCGCATTTCACTGTATTTGAAGATCGACGCCTTCCGAGATCAGACACTCGCCTCTGCCCTTTGATCTCTCGGAACCTGATTGTTAATGAATACATTTGCCTAAGAAGACATCCGCGCGTGCACACACGCACACGCAAACGCACACACACACACACACATACACATGCACATACACACACACACACACACACACACACACATATAAATATATAAGAATATACATATATATATATATATATATATATATATATATAGATAGATAGATAGATAGATAGATTGATAGATAGATAGATAGATATGCATATATACAAACATATGTGTAATGTATAAAATATATGTTTGTATATCGATATATATGTACCAATATATATATAGATATGCTATATATATTTGTATATTGTATATACATATTCGAGTATGTATGTAAGTATCTGTCTATCTATCTATATATTTATATACATATTTTTATATAACTATATTTTATTATATTTATAATACATATACATATGTATATAAATATACATATACATATGTATATTTATAGATTATTGAAAAAATCACCGAAATCCGAACGGTTCATTAGCCACATAGAAAAATATGTCATCAACACAGTGAAAACAAATCGTGTCAGGCGGGAGGATTGACGGAAGTAGTTCAGATTCAAACATTTCCATATATAGATTAGCTAGAACCGGGATAAGGCTACTTCCCATTGCGATGTCATGTATTTGTTTATAGAATTCGCCGGCAAAAGTAAGAGGAGGAGGAAGCGAAGGTGGAAGAGGAGGAGGAGGAGGAGGAGGAGAAGGAAGAGGAGGGGGAGGAAGAGAAGGAGGAGGAGGAGGAGAACGTGAAGGAGGAGGAGAAGGAGGAGGAGGAATAATAATAAGGAGGAATAATAATAATAATAATAATAATAATAATAATAATAATAATAATAATAATAATAATAATAATAATAATAATAAGACGAAGACGAAGACGAAGACGAAGACGAAGACGAAGACG
>NC_091560.1:37057452-37064952 GCF_042767895.1 Penaeus vannamei
TAGAAATTGAATTCGAATATTGGCGTTACGACTTGTGTACCTTCCTTGGCCACTCTCCAAATTGACAGCTACTGTCTACACTTGGCACTCTCGCATTGTACCAAAAACATTTGGTCTCTTTATAACGATCCTCATATCGGTCTTGTAAGATTTAATTCAAATAATGTAAAAAAAAAAAAAAAAAAAAAAAAAAAAAAAAAAAAAAAAAGGCCTACAGCAAACATTAATTACGTGAACTAATATCAATAAAGAATCCAAGTGAAAAAAATAAAGAGAGGAGAGAAGAGCGTGGAGTAAGAAGCAAACGCTAACCAAAGCCACAAAGGTCGCTAGCGTTAAGGTCGATCTCTTTATCACAGATCACATTGGAAGACAAATTTGCTTCCATAGATCATGACTGAAGGTAGAGATGATATCAAAAATTATAGAAAGAAGTGGAAATCGCAAGTAAAGAATTGAAAAGGTATAGGAAGACAAATTAAGCGGATATTGTTTAGCCCATCAACCTAACCCGCGTAAAAAAACGCAAAAAATAGTAATGAACAAACATTGGAAAAAAAAACGGAAATTAGATTCATTAATATCGATATTGTCCATAATCGCAGAATTGCTTCCGAGTGAAAGTATAATATGCATTTTCCATCCAACTCATGGGGCTGGGAAAAAAGAACAGTAAGAAAGCAGAGAAATGAGTGAGAGAGAAAAAAAGAGCAGAGGGAGAGAGAGAGAGAGAAAAAAAAAGAGAGAGAGGAGGAAAGGGAGGAAAATACAGAATTACTGTATTGTTTTCTTTTTCCTTTGCTTGAATGTGTAACAGCTGAACAAGATATAAATTAAGAAATAAAATCGGTATAATATTTTGTGACTAAGGCACAACACAGGTATAGCCTTCCACCTAGTTATGTAGTGCGGCCAAACTAGATATCAATTATTAGTTATGATGAATGTCTTCCTGAATGCTGTCCTTAAACGTTATTCCCAAAGCAGATAAATTTAAAACTTCTTACACAGCATTTACGTATGATGACTGTAAGTGTAATATTAATCCATCACTTGCACTACTACATGGTAATCATTATTTCGGATTTCTATGGTTCTTTACAAAAGTATTAGTGATTACAGGCTAGCATTAACTGACACAATTAGATATCAAAGAAAAAAATCAACAAAAACATTACCATTCAAGGGATGAATTGCCAAGTAGGATTTTATATCCTAGATTTATATATCCTCTAGTGAATCCTAGTTGTACAGTGATAAGAATTTATAAGAAAAAAACATGCAAAAAAAAAAAAAAATGGATCCTACATATATTGTAGTAACAATCAAAACAAAATCAGCACTCATTGTCATAAAAGTAACAAAGAAGAAAAAAAATGATTTGGATTCTACTATTAGTACTACTACTACTACTAATGATAATAGACCGATTCGGTAAAGCGTAGCAACCGCAGCTAGCAACGAGCACTTGGTGAAAATAAGCCCTTGTTCGCTCGAAAACTCGCTGGGCGTGCTTACGGATTCACTGTGTATATCCAAGAATTGTTATGATATTTGCGTGAAATTGCCGTATTGTGTAGGAATTGGTTGTCAAACCTTTCATTAATTCCCAGATCGCGAGAAGAAACCCAAAATTGGAAGCGAGGTGTTCAGGCCACAAAACGCGGAAAGGCTCATGAGCAGGGGCGGGTCCAGAGAATTTTCTGGTGGGGGCACAGGGTAACAACAGTAAATCTGGGGGGCCGCCCAAAAGAAACAAAAGTTGGACTGCCCACTTCAATATGTATATTGTACACACACATTGTTTATATTTTCATCTTGCTGCGTGAGTATTATATATTATATGTTAATATTATATATGTATGTATAAATATTATATATAAATATATATTAATATATAAAGGGTCAATGACGGGCACACGGGGTGGCCATTCAGATTGCAGGGGGGGCAGGTGCCCCCCTGTGCCACCATGGAAGACCCGCCTCTGCTCATGAGAGCGCTTGGGCCCCTGGTGGAAAATATGTTTACATTAGAAATAGAAAAGGTGTGATATATTAATATATAGATAAATTAAACTCTTATCTTCATTAAAACGACCTGAGCAATTGTAAACATATTTTCTACCTTGGTCCTATCAGCGTTTCCGCGTTTCGTGGCCTGAACCCATCGCTTCCATTTCTCGGGTTTCTTCTCGCGACTTGGAAATTTATGAGAGATTAGACCTTCTTTCCCATCACAGTGTGGTTAAAAAACCAACGGAATCGGCAATTCAATGTTAGGCCACTTCCAAGAATCGTCGATGTAAATTTTGGCAGGTAGGCGATATACCCTTTAAGCTGCAAATCTTAAAGTTACACTTCGTGAGGCCTTTTCTCTCCGCTTTTTAACATATCGAAGTATTCATACATTTTCGCTCACAATAATAACGTAACTCTTCATTATTGTGCGAGAGGTTTCTGCGAGAGACATGTTTTTCCCCGTGTCATGGTAACCCCGCCTCGTGACGTTATGTCGAATCGGTTTATAGAAAAAGCAGCAACGGCAATTCTAAAATGCTAATGGTGATGAAATTTGTAGTAAAAATACCATGTCACATGAATATTTTATTCAATGTTGATTATACTAAGATTGATTAAAAACAATTATATAAATAAAAATGAACTGTTCTGATGTCATTTGTTGTTTTAAATATCAGTGATCTTTTTTTTTTACATTACTAAAATTATGAAAAGTCATCAGTACATTTACATATAAAACTTTACTGAGACGAATATGCACCCAGGAAATAAGTCTACTGAAATTATATTTGGACATACATTGCTGTATGGATTTCAATTGATATACGGGAATTTCGGCCTACAACAAACAAATCAGCTGAATTCGGTGAACTGTTGTGTTTGTAATCTGTGAAATCAGTGAATAAAATTCAGAGGTATGATGGTTAACTGAAGCAATATTTGGGGAAAAAGAGAAACAAGACAAACGGGACAGCAATTGTTTCCAAATACGGATGTTTTTTTCATTTATATTCATTGCCAACAGCAGTATAGAAATGCAACCAAAAACCGACACTTTTGTTTAAGCTTGCGAAGTTAATTTTGTTACATTGAAGCTTGCAAAACAAACAAGAAAAAAATCCTATTTCGTTGTTACCACAGCCCTCAATGGGGATACCGCTACCTCCCTTTACATACCTTGATTAATTATAGTCTCTAGAAACAAAATTAAATGATTATAAATACTGGAGACAGAGGGATGAATACATAACTACAACAATGATTATAAAACAGCAAAACTCATTATGATGGCGGTTATAAATGAATCAGATACCATAAAATGAAAAAGAGGCAAGTGGAAGTAAAGAAACGAAAAAGGTACAAAAAATATAAAAAATCATGTGGATTTTTTCATAACCCATAAATGTTACCTAGAGTTAGGATAATAAAAATAGAAAAGACTTGGGAGAGCAAAACAAACAAAACGAATAGGGAAAATAAAAGAAGCGAAGAAAAACATACTGAAGAATGGAAACAATGAGAGAAGGGGGAGGAACGGGACAGAAAAAGAGGGAGAATTACGTAAATATTATTATAAAAGTAATCATTATAATTTTTATTATAATTTTATTACTATTTTTATTACTGTTGTTATTGTTATCATTACTATTATCATCATTATCATCATTATTATTATTATCAATATGTAGTTATTACTTTTATTAGTCTGCCATGAAAGAATACTAATATCTATTAACATTCATCAGAAATCAATATGATCATAAGAAGTATATACATGATTTGCATCCAAGGCACAATAGTCACAACTCCTGGTCACAACCTACCGTAGTAAAGTCGTAGGGCCAAACTAGACGATTATTAATTACAATGGCACGAATCTCTCTCGATATGTTGTCCTTGAAAGTTACAACCACAATAGATAAACTAACTTCTTATCGTGTATTTACGAATAATTGCTTATGACATCGATTTTAATGTTTATCTCCGTATGATTGATGTTAATTGATTCAATCATTTATCCTATATGAAAATCATTATATCGACTTTCAGTGGTATTAATGAATATCAGTAATTCAAGACTAACACTGATAAGCAAGAATATCTAAAAGAAAACAAATTAGCAAAACCCTTTGGAGGTAGGATTTTATATCTTTCAGTGAATCTTATTTGCATAATAGTATAAATTAATCGAAACTAAAAATGTGAAGAATCAAGTCATCAGTAAGTGTAGCATTAACTTTTCATTATATTATATAAATATTGGTGTCCAAGGGCTAGCATTAATTACCTTAAATACAAAGGAAAAATAAAATAGAATTACTACCATTTAAGGGGTGAATTGCCAAGTAGGATTTTGTATTCTAGATTTGTATATCCTTCAGTAAATCCTTATTGTACAATGATAAGGATCTGTAAGAAATTGGCCGATTAACTATGAACTGCAACGAATGGACAAGTACATATATAGGAATAACAATCGCGACAAAATCAGCACTTGTTATGATAGTGCTAACAAATAAAAGAATGATTTGGATACTGCTATTACTACTAATGGTAATAGAACGATTCGGTAAAGCGTAGCAACCGCAGCTAGCAACGAGGACTACGTGAAAATGAACCCTTGTTCGCTCGAAAACTAGCTGTGCGTGATTACGGATGCGCTGTGATTATCCTAATATTAACAAGTACTGTTAGTAGAATATGAATACCTAAGTAACTATGATAATTTCTTGCTTAGATGCCAAAAGATTTTGATCCAGAATTTGTATCATAAAGATACTGATGAAATAGTCTTGAAATGTCATCACGGCAATATTATATATTCATAGAAAACGATACCTCCAGCGCGTATTTTTAGGAGTAACTTTATAAAAGGGCCACGAGTGAGCTATAATGGCAGACTGTGCTTTACCCAAGATACATCATCACTGTGGACCAGTTTTTACTTTCATTTCAAGTTATATAAATAGGATGAATGTCAATCACATATAAATACGAAGTCAACGAAAATAATACATGGTGCCGAATTTAATCGGACTTCATCAACGGTTAAATTTCACTCCTATGCACACAGACTAAGATTTCTCACAGTCAACGAAAGCTCGAAGTGGCACTGCACCATATTTGATAGATTTGGTTGTCTTATCAACCATTTAGTCGCATAAACATTTGAGGTCACGGTTGTCCACCTAAGACTTTGCTGGCTGCCAACCCTCTTACCCCGTGAAGTGCGATCATTTCATTCTGCGCCGTGAGATCACTCGTTCTTATAAACAGGATTATAATAATTTCAAAGGTAACACTATTGCTATTTGTCTTTTTGTTCTGAGCTTGAAAAACACGAAGACATAGCGATGCACAGGCGTTCTGCTCAATGGAAAGCGAGAAAAACATCACACATTTTTCCTGGGAAATGCGTAACGTTGAGGCGCCAAAACTACCACGAAGCTTTGGGCAATTAGGAAGATATCGACAGGCGAGGATGGTGCGATGGCGAGATCAGTGCGAATAGAATTGCCTTGATAAATCGCGGGAAAATGGTATTGACATAAAAGTGGAGAGGACAATAGCATGTCGGTCACGGATAATGGTTAGGTGAAAGTCTACCTAAGGACAAGGGTGAGAAGATGGTGGCGGAGCAGTCAAGGATACGGACGTGCACGTGTGAGAGAGAAGGATGCTGCGGCGTCTATAATAAAATATTATACAGCGCGACTGGGCGAATGCTGCAAATGCGACAACTGTAATGGATTATATGATACAGTTTCGAAGGGTGAATGCCCTGGTTTGTGAGCCCGATCATGCTTGTAAGCACAAGCATTTCTGGATGGAATGAGTCATCTCCGCTGCGGGTTGTCGAGGTCGGGGCGTAACGAAAGTCCTGGAAAGAACAGAGTTCCATAATGATCCTCGACAGCCAAGGACGTGAGTCTGAGGAGCGTGAAGGCCAGGGGTTAGGACGAGGAGGCAGGGATGGGAGAGGCCGTCCCGCTCCGAGCACAAGACGTCTCGGAACTCTCAGGAAACCATCAATAAAGAGGGACCCGCCGCAGCCACGGCCCCGGGCGACGGGACCCGTCAGGCGGAGCGGCGAGAGAAAGCCGAGAGCGCTGCGCTCGTCGCTTCGCCGTGTTTGGCCGATGCTCGGGACAAGCAACTTGGAATGTGCTGTTGTTAGCAAACGTTCTGTAGAGAAACACGTAGCTATATGCATCCTTATATAGAGTGAAAACAGGCTGAGGGACAGTGTCCTGACCCTGAATGTCAACGTTTTGTTTCTTTCCTTGTGTATTACACAGACACACAAATGTGCATACATATGTAGAGAAAACATTCATATATTTATGTATTCTCGCATATATAAACATAATTAGATATAAGTAGAAAGACAAAGAGTAAGAAATAAAGTCGACTAGACTGACGAATGGATGGGCACACAGATGGACAGACAGATAGAGATGGAGAGTAGATATATGTATAGAGGGAATAGACTAGAAAGTGTGATATTCAATTGCGTTTGTTTTATCACACATGAAATGAGGGTCTACATTTCTCAGTTTAAAACGAAATATGACGTTCATCTCTCCAAAGTAGATTTTACACTTACCGTAAGAGAAAACAAAGCGTCATTCCTTTTACACAAAATACCATACCTATGAAGCAAGACAATTACCACATCACCACACTACCACACCAACTAAGAACGGCACTAGTCTATACCACACCTGCCATCGGACTTCCATACTATACCATACTTTCACAGCACCTCAATCATACTGAATCAGAGAATGGCATTCGTATGTTATGCACCACATGACAACATCAAGTCAGATACTATTACTGCATCATGATATTACATTCAAAATACATGTTCTGTTACGGTTCTACAGAATAAGTACACCTCATACAGCATCACTACATGGTTCTCATAGCCATATCTTTCCCTCATGCTGCCAGAATTTTATACATTTCTTGCGAGTACCCAGTTGTAAAACAGTTTAAACGGATTGAAATAATTAACTTAAAAATGAACACTAATCATAACCAAAGTCTTGAGAGTTGTAGGAGACGAAAACAATTGAACAGAAAAACATACCGATTCTTATATTAAGAAGGAGACGAATACAAATGAAAAGAAAAAATGAAGAATCTCATATTAAAAAGAGAGACGAAGAAGAACATGAAAAAAAGAATATGCCGAATCTCATATTAAAAAAAGAGACGAAAACAAACATCGAAAAAAACGCCGAATCTTATATATAAGAAAATGAAAAAATAAGGAAAACGTTACAAGATTGCTACATCGTTACATGACCGTCATGCACTGTCACACCGCCGCATGACTGCTGTATCACACCATAACGGAATTTTATCATGTAATCATTTTTCTTCATACTGAGACAGACCCCAACGCTTCGCTACATTATATATATTTTTTTTTAGTGATTCATTATATAAATTCCTCTCGGAGAAAATTCACTT
>NC_091560.1:37083647-37096362 GCF_042767895.1 Penaeus vannamei
CGAGTAATTTTATATACATTGTAAGCAATATATAAGAAAATACATAGAAATTGAATTCGAATATTGGCTTTTCGGCTTGTGTACCTTCCTTGGCCACTCTCCAAATTGACAACTACTGTCTACACTTGGCACTCTCGCATTGTACCAAAAACATTTTGGCTCTTTATAACGATCCTTATATCGGTGTTGTAAGATTTCATTCAAACATTAATTACGTGAACTAACATCAATAAAGAATCCAAGTGAAAAAATAAAGAGGAGAGAAGAGCGTGGAGTAAGAAGCAAACGCTAACCAAAGCCACAAAGGTCGCTAGCGTTAAGGGCGATCTCTTTATCACAGATCACATTGGAAGACAAATTTGCTTCCATAGATCATGACTGAAGGTAGATATGATATCAAAAATTATAGAAAGAAGTGGAAATCGCAAGTAAAGAATTGAAAAGGTATAGGAAATTAGATTCATTAATATCGATATTGTCCATAATCGCAGAATTGCTTCCGAGTGAAAGTATAATATGCATTTTCCATCCAACTCATGGGGCTGGGAAAAAGAACAGTAAGAAAGCAGAGAAATGAGTGAGAGAGAAAAAAAAGAGCAGAGGGAGAGAGAGAGAGAAAAAAAAAGAGAGAGAGGAGGAAAGGGAGGAAAATACAGAATTACCGTATTGTTTTCTTTTTTCTTTGCTTGAATGTGGAACCGCTGAACAAGATATAAATTAAGAAATAAAATCGGTATAATATTTTGTAACTAAGGCACAACACAGGTATAGCCTTCCACCTGGTTATGTAGTGCGGCCAAACTAGATATCAATTATTAGTTATGATGAATGTCTTCCTGAATGCTGTCCTTAAACGTTATTCCCAAAGCAAATTTAAAACTTCTTACACAGCATTTACGTATGATGACTGTAAGTGCAATATTAATTCATCACTTGCACTACTACATGGTAATCATTATTTCGGATTTCTATGGTTCTTTACAAAAGCATTAGTGATTGCAGGCTAGCATTAACTGACACAATTAGATATCAAGGAAAAAATCAACAAAAACATTACCATTCAAGGGATGAATTGCCAAGTAGGATTTTATATCCTAGATTTATATATCCTCTAGTGAATCCTAATTGTATACTGATAATTTATAAGAAAAAAACATGCAAAAAAATGGATCCTACATATATTGTATAACAATCAAAACAAAATCAGCACTCATTGTCATAAAAGTAACAAAGAAAAAAAATGATTTGGATTCTGCTATTAGTACTACTACTACTACTAATGGTAATAGACCGATTCGGTAAAGCGTAGCAACCGCAGCTAGCTACGAGCACTTGGTGAAAATAGCCCTTGTTCGCTCGAAAACTCGCTGGGCGTGCTTACGGATTCACTGTGTATATCCAAGAATTGTTATGATATTTGCGTGAAATTGCCGTATTGTGTAGGAATTGGTTGTCAAACCTTTCATTAATTCCCAGATCGCGAGAAGAAACCCAAAATTGGAAGCGATGTGTCCAGGCCACGAAACACGGAAAGGCTCATGAGCAGGGGCGGGTCCAGAGAATTTTCTGGTGGGGGCACAGGGTAACAGCAGTAAATCTGGGGGGCCGCCCAAAAGAAACAAAAGTTGGACTGCCCACTTCAATATGTATATTGTACACACACATTGTTTATATTTTCATCTTGCTGCGTGAGTATTATATACTATATGTTAATATTATATATGTATGTATAAATATTATATATAAATATGTATTAATATATAAAGGGTCAATGACGGGCACACGGGGTGGCCATTCAGATTGCAGGGGGGGGGGGGGCAGGTGCCCCCCTGTGCCACCATGGAAGACCCGCCTCTGCTCATGAGAGCGCTTGGGCCCCTGGTGGAAAATATGTTTACATTAGAAATAGAAAAGGTGTGATATATTAATATATAGATAAATTAAACTCTTATCTTCATTAAAACGACCTGAGCAATTGTAAACATATTTTCTACCTTGTAAACAATTGTAAACAAATTTCACAATTACTACCATCTAAGGGGTGAATTGCCAAGTAGGATTTTGTATTCTAAATTTGTATAACCTCCAGTAAATCCTTATTGTACAATGATAAGCATCTGTAAGAAATTAGCCGATTAACTATGAACTGCAACGAATGGACAAGTACATATGTAGGAATAACAATCGCGACAAAATCAGCACTTGTTATGATAGTGCTAACAAATAAAAGAATGATTTGGATACTGCTATTACTACTAATGGTAATAGAACGATTCGGTAATGCGTAGCAACCGCAGCTAGCAACGAGGACTACGTGGAAATGAACCCTTGTTCGCTCGAAAACTCGCTGTGCGTGATTACGGATTCGCTGTGTTTATCCTAGTATTAACAATTACTGTTAGTAGAATATGAATACCTAAATAACTATGATAATTTCTTGCTTAGATGCCAAAAGATTTTGATCCAGAATTTGTACCATAAAGATACTGATTAAATAAAATAGTCTTGATATGTCATAACGGCTATATTATATATTCATAGAAAACGATACCTCCAGCGCGTATTTTTAGGAGTAACTTTATAAAAGGGCCACGAGTGAGCTATAATGGCAGACTGTGCTTTACCCAAGATACATCATCACTGTGGATCAGTTTTTACTTTCATTTCGTTATATAAATAGGATGAATGTCAATCATAACTACGAGACAACAAAAATAATACATGGTGCCGAATTTAATCGGACTTCATCAACGGTTCACTCCCATGCACACAGACTAAGATTTCTCACAGTCAACGAAAGCTCGAAGTGGCACTGCACCATATTGGATAGATTTGGTTGTCTTATCAACCATTTAGTCGCATAAACATTTGAGGTCACGGTTGTCCACCTAAGACTTTGCTGGCTGTCACCCCTCTTACCCCGTGCAGTGCAATCATTTCATTCTGCCCCTTGAGATCACTCGTTCTTATAAGCAGGATTATACTGATTTCAAAGGTAACACTATTGCTATTTGTCTTTTTGTTTTGAACTTGAAAAACACAAAGACATAGAGATGCATAGGCGTTCTGCTCAATGGAAAGCGAGAAAAACATCACACATTTTTCCTGGGAAATGCGTAACGTTGAGGCGCCAAAACTACCACGAAGCTTTATGCAATTAGGAAGATATCGACAGGCGAGGATGGTGCGATGGCGAGATCAGTGCGAATAGAATTGCCTTGATAAATCGCGGGAAAATGGTATTGACATAAAAGTGGAGAGGACAATGGCATGTCGGTCACGGATAATGGTTAGGTGAAAGTCTACCTAAGGACAAGGGTGAGAAGATGGTGGCGGAGCAGTCAAGGATACGGACGTGCACGTGTGAGAGAGAAGGATGCTGCGGCGTGTATTATAAAATATTATACAGCACGAGTGGGCGAATGCTGCAAATGCGACAACTGTAATGGATTATATGATACAGTTTCGAAGGGTGAATGCCCTGGTTTGTGAGCCCGATCATGCTTGTAAGCACAAGCATTTCTGGATGGAATGAGTCATCTCCGCTGCGGGTTGTCGAGGTCGGGGCGTAACGAAAGTCCTGGAAAGAACAGAGTTCCATAATGATCCTCGACAGCCAAGGACGTGAGTGTGAGGAGCGTGAAGGCCAGGGGTTAGGACGAGGAGGCAGGGATGGGAGAGGCCGTCCCGCTCCGAGCACAAGACGTCTCGGAACTCTCAGGAAACCATCAATAAAGAGGGACCCGCCGCAGCCACGGCCCCGGGCGACGGGACCCGTCAGGCGGAGCGGCGAGAGAAAGCCGAGAGCGCTGCGCTCGTCGCTTCGCCGTGTTTGGCCGATGCTCGGGACAAGCAACTTGGAATGTGCTGTTGTTAGCAAACGTTCTGTAGAGAAACACGTAGCTATAGGCATCCTTATATAGAGTGAAAACAGGCTGAGGGATAGTGTCCTGACCCTGAATGTCAACGAGTTTTGTTTCTTTCCTTGTGCATTACTTCAAATATGTCAACAGACTCAGACACATAAATGTGCATACATATGTAGAGAAAACATTCATATATTTATATATTCCAGCATATATAAACGTAAATAGATATAAGTAGAAAGACAAAGAGTAAGAAATAAAGTCGACTAGACTGACGAATGGATGGGCACACAGATGGACAGTCAGATATAGATGGAGTAGATAGAGATAGAATAGACTAGAAAGTCTGATATTCAATTGCGTTTGTTTTATCACGCATGGAATGAGGGTCTACATTTCTCAGTTTAAAACGAAATATGGCGTTCATCTCTCCAAAGTAGATTTTACACTTACCGTAAGGGAAAACAAAGCGTCATTCCTTTTACACAAAATACCATACCTATGAAGCAAGACAATTACCACATCACCATACTACCACACCAACTAAGAACGCCACTAGTCTATACCACACCTGCCATCGGACTTCCATACTATACCATACTTTCACAGCACCTCAATCATACTGAATCAGAGAATGGCATTAGTATGTTATGCACCACATGACAACATCAAGTCAGATACTATTACTGCATCATGATATTACATTCAAAATACATGTTCTGTTACGGTTCTACAGAATAAGTACACCTCATACAGCATCACTACATGGTTCTCATAGCCATATCTTTCCCTCATGCTGCCAGAATTTTATACATTTTTTGCGAATACCCAGTTGTAAAACAGTTTAAACGGATTGAAATAATAAACTTAAAAGTGAACATTGATCATAATAACCAAAGTCTTGAGAGTTGTATGAGACGAAAACAATTGGAAAGAAAAACATACCGATTCTTATATTAAGAAGGAGACGAAAACAAATGAAAAGAAAAAATGAAGAATCTCATTAAAAAGAGACGAAGAAGAACATGAAAAAAAGAATATGCCGAATCTCATATTAAAAAAAGAGACGAAAACAAACATCGAAAAAAACGCCAAATCTTATATATAAGAAAATGAAAAAAATAAGGAAAACGTTACAAGATTGCTACATCGTTACATGACCGTCATGCACTGTCACACCGCCGCATGACTGCTGTATCACACCATAACGGAATTTTATCATGTAATCATTTTTCTTCATACTGAGACAGACCCCAACGCTTCGCTACATTATATATATATATTTTTTTTTAGTGATTCATTATATAAATTCCTCTCGGAGAAAATTCACTTATTCAATTAACGTTTTAAGAAATTTAGTTAATGAATGGAGTACTTCAATGATGAAGACAATGAAGGAGAGACAATTCGAGTAAAATCTGTACTCTAATCAGATTGTAACTTTCTAATATAATTTTTTTCTGTATTGCTGTCATATATATTCCATCGTGACTCAGAGGAGAGATAGAGAAATAGCTAGATAGATAGATATTTAGATAGATACATAAAGATGAATAGAGATAGAGATAGAAATAGAAATGGATAGAGAAAGAGCGAAAGGCAAAGATAGAGAGACAGAGACATAGAAAGAGATAGAGAGAGAGAAAGAGAAAGAAAGAGACAGAGAGACAAACAGAGAGAGAGAGAGACAAACAAACAGAGAGAGAGAGAGACAGAGAGAGAGAGAGAGAGAGAGAGAGAGAGAGAGAGAGAGAGAGAGAGAGAGAGAGAGAGAGAGAGAGAGAGAGAGAGAGAGGCAGACCTACAGAGAAAGAGAGAGAGAGAGAGAGACAGAGATAGGCAGACGGACAGAGAAAGAGAGAGATAGGCAGACGGACAGAGACAGAGAAAGAAACAGACAGGCAGAGAGAGAGATTAGGGAAAAGTCCCTTCTGATCCCAACGACATGCAGCCTCCGACACTTACTCGAATGAATGACGCGTAACACAGGGGGGAAGGGGGGGGGGCGATGACGTCATCAACCTGAGACAAGAGGAAGAGCGTCTAATCACCTACTATGACGTCATGCTTTGCTCGGATGACTTTGAGAGAAAGGGGAGAGGGAAAGAGGGATAGATGGAGAAGGGGAGGAGTCAGAGATGGAAGTAATGAGAGAAGGGTAATGAGTGAAAGGAAGAGAGGGGTTGAGAGAGGGATGGATGAAGAGAGAGGAAGAAAGGAGAGAGAGGGGGAGAGACAGAGAGAGAGGGGGAGACACACACACACACACACACACACACACACACACACACACACACACACACACACACACACACACACAGAGAGAGAGAGAGAGAGAGAGAGAGAGAGAAAGATAGGAGGAAGACAGAGGCAGAGAAATAGACAGACAGAAAAAAAGAGAAAAAGACAAGAAAACAGAGGCAAAATAGAAAAAAAAGAAAGAGAAAGAGAATGAAATAGACAAAGAAAGAAACAGAATATATAGATAAGAAAATATATAAATAAGAAAGTTGGAAGGTAGAGTAAAAAAAAAAAAAAAGAGAGAGAGAAAGAAAGACACAGAGAAAGAAATACACACATAAAAACGAGAAAGTAGGGAGAATGGGAGGAAGGATGGGTCGTTGGGAATGCGGTGGGAGAGCTCTGAGGGAGGTCGTTAGCGCGCCGAGATTTGCATGTGCGAATTTCCATCAGCTGACGAGGGGCGCCGTGGGTGGCCGGGTGCCTGCGTGCGGCCTGGTGGGGGTGGGGGGGTGCGGCCTGGTGGGTGCCTGTGTGCGGCCTGGTGGGTGGGGGTGTGCGGCCTGGAGGGGGGGGGGGTGCGGCCTGGTGGGTGGGGGTGGGTTGGTGGGGGGGGAGGAGAGGGAGGAATGCTACTTTTGTGTTTCTATGTATGGGGGAAGACCAAGGGGTGGGGGTGGGGGGCAGGAGGGGAGGGGATTCGTTAGGTGCAATCCAAGGCTGACATTGCCGGTCTGCTATGGTGAGAGTTGGATGCTCACTTGTGCATATATGTATTTATGAATATATATATTATATATGTATATATGTATGTGTATAAATATATATATAATATATATATAAGCATACATAAATATATTTACATATATGTATGCATATATATATACATACATACATATATATATATATATTTATATATATATATATATATATATATATATATATATATATATTGTGTGTGTGTGTGTGTGTGTGTATGTCTGTATGTTTTTCTCCTTGTCCTAGAAGAGGCTGTGGTGCACCTACTGTTTATGTTTACAAATATTACCCTTATGTGCGTTAAAGAGGCTCCTCGCTTGTCTTCAGTTCGCGAGAGCAGAATCATATCAGCGCAGACGCCTCGCAACTAATGGCGTTTTATACGTAATGAGTGCTTCGGTGACACCTTGTGCATCAGGATAAACAAATAAACCAAACCAAATAACGAATACCTGCCTCGTATCAGGTCTAATAATGTGTTCAGTCACAGTCAGAAATGTTTTAACACTTTTCAATGTATTCACTGCCATTTTTTTTTTTTTTTTTTTTTTTTTTTTTTTTTTTTTTTTTTTTTTTTTTTTTTTACATTCATGCTTAACAAATTTCTGCAATTGAGGCGAAGATACCAGATACGAAGGGGGTATTATTTTTAGGTAAATATTAAACTATTCCCTGCTGTTTTGACATTCGGCCTTATTCGCTTCTGCTCAACGTAATGTCACGCATAACTGGGAATAAATTAGGAATGAGAAGGAGTGAGAAGCAATGAGAAGAGAAGGGCAACGAAGGGCGGAAGTGAGAAGGATATGAAGGGCGCGGAGGACGGGAGGAGAGAAGCTCTGAGGGAAGTGCAGGGGCAGGGAAGTGAAACAGATCCCGCAGAAAAGGGGAAGTTATATGGCGAGACACGACGAGGCAGAGAAAATTATGCTAATGACAGCTTATATCAACATAAACGACGTCCGATATGCTTTGGGAAATACAGTTGGTTCGTTGAGGATGGTTAGCTTCTGTCGGGTTGAACGAATAGTGAAAGTAATAACTGAATTATTTTCCCATTCAAGTTTGCTCTCTTCTACTCTTCACCCTTCCACCATGGCTGTAGAGCTCAGTGAAGGAAATAAAATACAAATGAAACAAGAGATTCTACTTAAATAAAACTATCAAACTAGAGAAATAGATAGTTTGAGAAGACTGACTCTTCAAATGCCACTGTTTGTAGCAAAGCCTATAGGTGCGCGATGTATAATAACTACCGTTTTTATGACACGTGAAGTATTTATTTTTGTGTATTTACCTCTTTTTTTTCTTAACCAATGCGGTGTACAGACCTACTCGCTATGTAATTGTCTTAGTATAATAAAATAGTCACATTATTGTGGCTTGGAGACCGTTCCCAAGTTCCACCAGGAGTTCCCAACAGGCCGCGGCTTAACAAGTCTGTCATGAATAGAGACGGGGGAGGAGGGGGAGGAGGGGGGAGGGGGTGGTGGGGGGAGCTATTAGAAAGCAAATGAGGATTTTTCTTTTTCATTTTTCAATTCTCACATTCTAGCGCAAGAGAAGAGGGAGGTAGGGAGGGAAAGGGTGAAGAATAGTAGGAGGAAGAGAGAGGAAAAGGGAGAGGGAGAGGACGAAGAAAAGAAGGAAAGACGGAGCGGGAAAGGAAGAGGAATAGTAAGAGGAGTATGAAGAGGAAAAGGGAGAGGAAAAGAACGAAAAGGAGGAAAGAGGGAGAGGAATAGTAAGAGGGAGAGGGAGAGGACGAAGAAGGGGAAAGAGGAAGAGGGAAAGGGAGAGGAATAGTAAGAGGAGGAATGGAGAGGAATAGTAAGAGGAGGAAGAGAGAGAGTGAGAAGGCGAGGAAGAGGAGGAAAGAGGGGGAGAGAGAGAGAACAAAATAATGATTATTTCTGCCTATTCAGGTGCCCTTCCCAGACTGAGCCGCATTCCAGTTCTCGTATTTTACTTCTGAGTAGGAAACTTTGTCCTGACTACTCGCTCACTTGCCTCCGTCTCTCTTTCTCTCTCTCCCTCTCCTTTTCTCTCTCCCTCTCTTTTTTTCTTCTCCCTCTCTTTTTTCTTTTTTTCTCTCCCTCTCTTTTTTCTCTCTCCCTCTCTTTTTTCTCTCTCCCCCTCTTTTTTTTATCTCTCCCTCTCTTTTTTTCTCCCTCCCTCTTTTTTTCTTTCTCCCTCTTTTTTTTATCTCTCTCTTTTTTTATCTCTCTTTTTTTATCTCTCCCTCTCTTTTTTTCTCTCCCTCTCCTTTTTTCTCTCTCTCCCTCTCTTTCTCTCTCTCTCCCTCACCTCACTCTCTTCTCTCTTCCTTTTTTATTTCTCACTTTCTCTCTCCCTCTATCTCTTCTTTCTCTCTCTCTCTCTCACTCTCTCTCTCTCTCTCTCTCTCTACCTCCCTCTCCCCCCCCTCTCTCTCTCTTTCTAAACCTTTCTCTCTCTATACGTAATCCAAAAAAAGAAAAAACGTGCATTGAAACAAGCAAAATTCCTCTCTCTCTCCCCCACACACGCGCTCGTCTTCCTCCCCGGAGTAAAATCGCCATTAACATTATCATTACCGTTACCATCGACGTCGAGAGCGAGAATGACTCCCCATAGTCGACAATACTGCGGCGGCGAACGTTTCAACCGGTTATTCTCACCGTGTTTGGAACTGTTAGCGTGACCACAGCTACAAGGCATTAACAGCGGTATGGCTACGTTTTGCATAATTGGTAGTACCGGAGTAATCATCATTAGATTTAAGAATTGCCGCTAGTTTTAGTTTTTTTTTTTATTATTATTCATTCGTCACAGTTATGTAAGTTATGTATTTTTAGTTTTTTTTAAATTATTTTTATCCATTCATCACAGTTACGTAAGTTATGTATGATGTAGCTCTATTTTTTTTAGTTTTTTTTTTTTTCACCTGGATGATGTATTCGCTAGTAATGTGAATGCAATATATATTTTTTAAACCTATTTACATTGGAAATAACATATTCTCTGCAAGTCGGTAGCATTACCATGAAATGATAAATACGATACTTAATATCATCACAACACATCAACATCATCACCCATTTTCTCATCACCATACTTCGAAAAACACACGCCCACCTTAATTAATATCATCACACGCACCACAAGCAATATTTGTCGTTCCCAAAAAACAAAAAACAAAAAGTTGATGCTGTTTCATAAAACTAACATCAGATTTTTTTTATCTATCGCTGCTCTGAACTCTACTAGACCTAGGCGTGTCTACAAAAACAGATAAGGACAGACAGGCGTAAAGCAATCGTTACTATAAGGACCATTCTTGTCACCGTTATTAATATTGTCGATATTTCAATACTTCTGTACTGCTTGTGAGCGCCAGGGAATGTCTTTGTCTACCTCTTCCTCTTTCTCTATGGATATAGAAGAGAAAGAGAAACCGAAGGAAAAAAATCATTTTCTTTCATTTCCTCTCTCCATCTTATATGTGTGTGTGTGTGTGCGTGTGCGTGTGCGTGTATGTGTATGTGTATGTGTATGTGTATGTGTATGTGTATGTGTGTATGTGTGTATGTGTGTATGTGTGTATGTGTGTATGTGTGTATGTGTGTATGTGTGTATGTGTGTGTGCGTGTGCGTGTGCGTGTGCGTGTGCGTGTGCGTGTGCGTGTATGTGTATGTGTATGTGTATGTGTATGTGTATGTGTATGTGTATGTGTATGTGTATGTGTATGTGTATGTGTATGTGTGTATGTGTGTATGTGTGTATGTGTGTATGTGTGTATGTGTGTGTGCGTGTGCGTGTGCGTGTGCGTGTGCGTGTGCGTGCGCGTGTGCGTGTGTGTGTGTGTGTGTGCGTGTGCGTGTGCGTGTGCGTGTGCGTGTGTGTGTGTGTGTGTGTGTGTGTGTGTGTGTGTGTGTGTGTGTGTGTGTGTGCGTGTGCGTGTGCGTGCGTGCGCGTCCATACATGTATACGTTTTAATAACCCAAATTTCTGTAAACTACTGGAATGACTTGTTTCCAAAATACAATTCTAGGACAAATATGCACCCCCACCCCCCCAAGAAAGAAAGAAAGAAAAAATTTTCTATAACACTCTGATCTCCCGAAGCAAGAGTCGAAGTCAATATCCTCCCCGTTCTCCATTACAAACAAACGCCCCGCAATCACCATTTCGATCCACCATATTAACAGCCGCCCCAGCCCATTGCGGCTCCCATAACAAGGTCACCCTGTAGGAACGGCCACAGGCGGTCGACTTAAGCAACCTGTGACTGTGAAACTTCTCTGATTCATCTAATTGCTGATTCCATTTATTCCCGATATTATTATCATCATTTCCAGTGCACCTTATTCCCGATATTATTCGCAATATCATTATCATCATTTTCATGCACCTTATTCTCAATATCATTATCTTCATTTCCATGCCTCTTATTCCCGTTATTTTCCCCAATATTATCATCATTTCCATGCACCTTATTCCGAATATCATTATCATCATTTCCATGCACTTTATTCCCAATATCATTATCATTTCCATGCCTCTTATTCCCGATATTATTCCCAAAATCATTATCATTTCCATGCACCTTATTCCCGATATTTTCCCCAATATCATTATCATCATTTCCATGCACCATATTCCCAATATTATTCCCAACACCATCATTACCATTTCCATTTCATTCTTTCGCAAACCCAACAGCAAAATACCAGCCAGAACGAGGTATGGTAATCACCCACGTGGCACAGAGACGGCCTACCCCCCCCCCCCACCCCACCCCCCACCCATCCGGTAATTGGGTAATAAGACAATAGACGCTTAATGATGCGGGCGTATCGAAGGGGGCATTCCAGAGGGGCGTAGCGTCGCCTCGCCCACCCACCACAGCGCCCGCCCTTATAGCTTGAGAGGGACCACCCATTGCTTGCACTTCCTCCTCCAGCAGAAAGTCGTCCTTGGTTATCGCTGGGGGTGTGAGGTCGAGGACAGAGCCAGGCACGAATGAAAACAAATATAAATGTCGGATAATATTCTCTCTCTCTTTCTTTCTCTCTGTCTCTTCTCTCTCCCTCTATCTCTATCTCTGCTCTCCCTCTATCTCTATCTTTACTCTCCCTCTATCTCTATCTCTTTATCTCCTCTCTCTCTCTCTCTCTCTCTCTCTCTCTCTCTCTCTCTCTCTCTCTCTCTCTCTCTCTCTCTCTCTCTCTCTCTCTCTCTCTCTCTCTCTCTCACTATCTATCTATCTCTTCTCTTCCTCTATCTCTATCTCTTCTCTATCTCTATCTCTTCTCTCCCTCTATCTCTATCTCTTCTCTCCCTCTATCTCTATCTCTTCTCTCCCTCTCCCTCCATCTCTATCTCTTCCCTTCTCTTTTCTCTCTCTCTCTCTCTTCTCTCTCCTCTCTCTCTCTCTCTATATATATATATCACTCAAATCATAATATACGGCCGGAACAACCCCAAAGTGAGATCGCTTTAGTGTTATTATCCCCATCATTGTATCCAACACATTAAATTCCTCTGCAGGCTATCCTCCATCATTACCTCGCGGGACTTACGGCCTGCGAGCGATATTTCGAGTAAATAGAGGGAACGAGTAACGTAAACAGGTGAATTGAATCGTGTAAACAAGCGGAACGAATCACCTGGTCATGGAATGGAGGAACATAAACAAAAGGAAGAACGTGGCCAGATGAGTGAATTATGTAAACGAGTGGAATGAAAAATGCGATCATGGATTCAGTAACGTAAATAAAGTTACATAAACAGTGGGATAAATACGTGTTGTCCTGTGCAAAAGGCTATCGGATGTGTTACGAAACACTCTCTCTCTCTCTCTCTC